>NC_143482.1:3198044-3501051 GCF_027475165.1 Benincasa hispida | reverse complement strand
TAACCCATTCAACTAATTTAGCTACTCATGCATAAATAACAGAGAGTGAACAGATATAGAGAAATAGATTCCATTTCGATTAATGAGTGGAGTACAAAATGACAATGGAAGTTAAAGGTAGAGAGCCTGGTAGCAATTCCTTGCTGACTAAGGCTTTTACATTGTAATCTCTATTCGGTTCTAAAGATGTTCCCGCTTCCGCAGGCATCGACCCTCTCTCTGTCCTTGAAGCTTTCGGCGTCTCTTAAGCTTACCGGAACGATCTATCGGCACAACCTTCTCTCTCGCATCCACCTTAAAAGGAAAGAAAACTATGAACAAAGGCGTGCGAACTTGTGGAAAAAAGAATAGTGAACTCGTGAACCTCTTTTCTGAAGGATGCCCGTGGTATTTATAGAACATCCAAGGTGAATGGCAGTTTCTCTCTCATGATTGTACAGATGGGAGGCTTTAATTCCTGACTGATGCACCGAATAATTGTCACCGAAATGTTGAATGTACTTGTGATTGTTATAGGCTGTCAACTTAATTTGGATTCGACTGTCATCAGCTTTCTGTCCCATCGCAATTAAGTAGCCTTTCACCAAATGCGCCTACCATGTTGCACTGACCAAGTTGCGGCGATCCTTTTCGGGCAAATATTTGCGAGTACAATCATCACAAATCCTTATGGTGAAGTTGCGCTCGACCGATGATTTCCTATGATCGCAATTCTTGCATTATGTCAATGCATAATCTGCATAAAAACACTAAAATCAATTGTTTCTATGCGATGAATGCATGCGACCGCAATATTATGAAATTGATGCTTGATGGACGCAATTTAACATGTTTTATCAACGCAATCTAATATTGTTTAAGAACTTAGCAATATGATAACGTGATTTCTGCCCGTTATCACACCCCCAAATTTAAACAATACTTGTCCTTAAGCATAAGCTAAAGATTCCTTTAGCAAGTAAACCACAATGTTCTTTTCCTAGATTTCTCGAGGATACTTCGTTCAAATCCTATATACCAAAGTTTCCTTAATTCTTATTCAAGTCTTCTCTTAAAATATTTTTTCAAAATAGCAAGGTCGAAAATAATTGCCTCATCCCCAAATTTAAAATGCGGCAATGTCCTCATTGCCAAAAGATTGAAATAAGTCATGCAATGTTCTTAGAAAGTTTCGTAAAGAGAGTTTGAAAGAAAGCTAACAAACCCCTAACTTCTAGAAATATTTTATGAAGTGACTATCTTAAAGTTAAGTTGACTTTAGTATATATGAAAGACATAGAAGCATATTTTTCATCATTGAAATCATACTTGGCAAAGAGACAGCATGCGGTAACTTACTAAATTTATCTATATCAAATGATTGCGGTAATCAAAGAGGATGCGGTGATAAGACTTTTAAAACTAAAATACGATGCGATAGTGCAAAATTTGAAATAAAAGAATAAGAAAGAATACACCCCCAAATTTGCGTTGTCGCCCGCATTGTGTATTGACACATCCTTCTTTGCGGCAATTTCTATTCTTTGGATTGCGGTGACGAAGTGAGATAATTTGCTGCTTCATGTAACATCTCCATAATCCTGTGCCTTAATCGTTGTAAACAAACAAAGAGAGGGTCAAATGATTTTTAACAAAACAAAAAGTTTTCTTTTTAAAACTTTTTTTTCCTTTTTTTTTTAGAAAAATAATATGTAATATGCAGATAGATAAATGATGATAAAAGTGACGAAGGAATGAGAGTTCAAGAATCAAACAAAGGGTATTCCGGGTTTCTTAGCTTCACGGAGGCCTTTTTTGGATGGAAATCACCTCTGCAATATGTCTTAACTCGCTGTCCATTAACCTTAAATATCCAACTTCCATCCTCACTGCTTAGCTCCACCGCACCATGTGGGAATATTTCTTTAATGATGAAGGGTTCGGACCAGCGTGATTTTAGTTTTCCTGGGAAGAGCCGCAAACGTGAGTTGAAGAATAAGACCTTTTGCTCGACTTGGAGGTTTTTACCACATATGCATTTGTCATTACAGCGCTTGGTGCGCTCTTTATAAATCTTCGCATTTTCGTATGTATTGATCCTCCATTCTTCTAGCTCGACCAGTTGTATTTTCTGCGCTTCTCCTGCTTTCTTCAAATCAAAATTCAACTTCTTTACCGCCCACAGTGCTTTATATTCCAGCTCCAAAGGCAAATGACACGCTTTACCAAATACCAACGCATATGAGGACATACCTATGGGTGTTTTAAATGCAGTCTGATATGCCCATAACGCATCATCAAGCTTTGATGCCCAATCTGTTTGTGAAGGCCTTACTACCTTCTCAAGTATCAACTTAATTTCTCGATTGGACACTTTCGCCTGACCATTCGTCTGCGGATGGTATGCAGTGGCCACTTTGTGGAGAATGTTGTATTTGCGCAGCAGCTCCTTGATATTACGATTGACAAAGTGGAACCCTTCATCACTTATGATGGCACGGGGAGTGCCAAAACGAGTGAAAATCTATTTCTTTAGGAACTGGAAGACTACCGCCGGATCACTTGCAACACATGCTATTGCCTCTACCCACTTGGAAACATAATCGACAGCTAATAAAATGTAATGTTTACCACTCGAATGAAGGAATGGTCCCATGAAATCAATCCCCCATACATCGGACAATTTAAGCTCCAAGATAGTGTTCATTGGCATTGCATTTTTCCATGAAATGTTACTTGTGCGTTGGCACCGATCACATTTCATTGCGTAATCAGCCGCATCCTTGAATAATGTAGGCCAAAAGAATCCACTCTGTAAGACTTTGGCTGTGGTGCGCTGCCCTCCAAAGTGCCCACCATATGGTGAATCGTGGCATTGCGATAATATGCATTATTGAGTAGCATTTGGTACGCATAATCGAAAAATCTGGTCTGCACCTCTTTTATACAGATTAGGCTCATCCCAATAATAATGTCTACATTCATTTTTTAGCTTCTTCTATTGGTGGTGGTGTAATCTTCAGGAAATTGCTCGCAAACCAAAAATTGACTATGTCCGCACACCAGGGCAATTATTCTATATGAAACAACTGCTCATCCGGGAATACGGCACTCACCTCAAACTCGTTGTGGTCAACCTCAGGATTTTCCAGTCTAGACAAGTGATCCGCAACTTGATTCTCTGTCCCCTTCTGGTCAATTATTTCTATATCAAATTCTTGAAGGAGGAGAACCCATCTGATCAACCTCAACTTTGCGTCCTTCTTTGTCATTAAGTACTTTATTACCGAATGATCAGTATGGATGAGTACCTTTGTTCCTAACAGATATGCCCGAAATTTCTCCAACGCAAAAATTACCGCCAAGAGCTCTTTCTCTGTGGTGGTATAATTAGTCTGAGCAGGATTTAATATTTTACTCCCATATGCGATGGGATGTAAGATTGTTTTTCTCTTTTGTGCTAAAGCTGCTCTCATTGCATACCCGCTTGCATCGCACATGATTTCAAAAAGGTGTCCAATCCAGCGCAATCAATATGGGTGCGGTAATCAGCGCATCTCTCAAAACTCCGAATGCATTGAGGCAGTTATTGTCAAACTCAAATTTTCTATCAGCCTCTAATAATGCACTCAGTGGTCGTGCTATTTTAGAAAAATCTTTGACAAATCGTCTGTAGAATCCAACGTGTCCCAAGAAGCTTCGTACAGCCTTTACGCTTGTTGGAGGTGGAAGTTTTTCAATTGCTTCGATTTTTGTTTTGTCCATCTCCAACCCATCCCAGGAAACCTGTGTCCCAACACTATGCCCTCTTTCACCATGAAATGACATTTTTCCCAGTTGAGCACCAGATTTGTCTCTTTGCATCTCTTCAGTATCTTCTCCAAGTTGGCTAGACATACTTCATAGGTGTTCTCATAAACGGAGAAGTCGTCCATAAAGATTTCAACAGAGTCCTCAAGATAATCTGAAAAGATAGCCATCATGCACCTTTGGAACGTGCTTGGCACATTGCAGAGGCCAAACAGCATGCGGCGAAAAGCGAAGGTCTCATATAGGCAGTGAATGTGGTCTTGTCTTGATCTTCTGGAGCTATCATAATTTGGTTGTACCTGACATAAGCATCCAAGAAGTAGTAAAAAAATTTTCCAGCTAGACGATCTAGCATTTAGTCGATGAATGGTAGAGGGAAATGATCTTTCTTTGTGGCCGCATTCAGCTTGTGGTAGTCCATGCAAATGCGTCATCCAGTGATGGTCCTTTGCGGTATTAATTCGTTGTTTTCATTCGGGACTACCGTCATGCCGCCCTTCTTCGGCACACACTGCACGGGGCTGACCCACGTGCTATCTGCTATAAGATAGATGATGCCCGCATCTAGCCATTTAATGATCTCCTTCTTGACGACTTCTTTCATCACAGGGTTGAGTCTACGTTGATGTTCAATCGTTGTTTTATGGTCCTTTTCAAGACGAATGCGGTGCATACAGTACGCAGGGCTAATTCCTCTAATGTCGGCTAGCGTCCAGCTAATTGCTTGCACATGTTTCCTGAGAATGCTCATCAACGCATTCTTCTTGTCTTCATTGAGCGCAGAGGAAATGATAACTGGCAACTTCTCATTCTGCCCCAAAAATGCGTACTTCAAATGGGTTGGTAGGGTCTTCAATTCAAGTATTGGTGGCTCCACTAGGGAAGGTTGCGTTGTTTTTCTTTCTTCTTTTTCTGTTGGCTCTTCTTCGTGTTTTGCGATCATTTCTTCTTCCTTGCTTGTTTTTGTTGTGATCACATTACAGGCACCAACGGATGCGCTGGCATCCTCTTCTTCATTTTCTTCATCAAACTTTTCTTCTTCAATCACATTCTGGTCATCATCTGAGTCATGCAGGTTTTCTTCATCTGGAAACTTCATGGCACAAATTATGTTAAACTTGAGCTTCAGTCCGTTGATGCTCAAAGTGATTTCTCCTTTATACACATCAATTTGAGCACGACCCATTGATAGAAAAGGTCGCCCCAGAATGATGGACACATCTTTGTCGGCCTCATAGTCCAATATGATGAAGTCGGCTGGTAGGATAAATTTTTCAATGGTGATCAACACATCCTTCACCTTTCCCTCTGGATGCACCAGAGATCTATCGGCCAGTTGGAGAGTCACTGTTGTGGGCACCAGTTGCCCCACGTTCAACTATCTAAAGATTGACAGAGGCGTCAAATTTATGCTGGCTTCTAGGTCATACAGGGCTTTCCCGATGTACAGTCCTCCTATGGAGCAAAGAATGGTAAAGCTTCCAAGATCGCACATATGTGGTGGAATTATTGATTTGGAACTTTGTGTCAACGCCACTGTGGCAAACTTACCAGCTCCCCTCTTTGTAGTTACCATATCCTTCAGAAACTTTGAGTAGGTAGGCATTTCCTCAATCGCTTCACTAAAAGGAATATTAACATGTAATTGCTTTAACACAGATAAGAAGCGTTGGTATTGTACCTCTTCGTTCTTTTTCTTCTTTAGTCTCTATGGAAAAGGGGGTAACTGCACTTTCACGGTTCCCGTCTCAGTTGGCTTTGAGGTCGACGCAACCTCTGGTTCTACTTCTTCTTTTTCTCTTCTTCTTGCGTCACTGCAACTTCAGATTCCACCGCAATGGAAGCTGTCTAACTAAGCTCTTCTTTTCTCCCTCCACAGTTTTCCCACTTCGCAATGTCACAACCTGGCATTACTCTTTACTTGATCCCCCCGGGTTGCGTGGAAGTTCAGTTGAACTTGGCAGAGCTCCTTGCGGTTTACTCTCCAACTCACTCGTAATCTAGCCCATATGTAATTCTAGATTGTGGATGGACGTAGCCTGACTTTGAAGCACGTTTTCGTTTTACTCTATGTATTACTTCAATAGGCTTTCCAAAGAAGAGGATTGCGGTGGTTGTGAGCTACTTGCTTCATTGTTTGTCTGACCAATGTTGCGTGGGAAGAATCCTGGTGGCCCTTCTTTCTGCGCCACAGGTTGAAAATTTTGTTGTTGATTCTTCCAAGCAAAATTGGGGTGGTTTCTCCACCCAGGGTTGTAGGTATTTGAAAAAGGATTATTTTTTACAAAGTAAACAGATTGTGGATTTTGCGGGCAATCTTCCATTGCATGGCCATCACTGCAAGTCGCAAACCTTGCGGTGTTTTGACTGATTGTGTTGATTTGCCCATTTTGCGGTGTTGGGTTGCTGATCGCAATTCCTTGTATTATGTTCATCATTGCGGTCATCTGGTTTTGTAATGAAGCAATAACACCATTACTTGCATCATTGCCTTTAAGTCTCAATCTCTAGTCACTCTCTCTTCAATCTTCATGGTTCTTAGAGATGTGATCCAAGATATTATTCACCTCGTCATATGTTTTATCAAGCATACCACCAGTGGCTGCTGCATTGGCAGCGGTCTGCGAAGCGGGATTCAAACCATGATAAAAAATTTCCATCTAGAGGCAATCTGGTAACCCATTGTGTGGACAATCCCTGACCAACCTCTTAAATCTCGCTCAGGCATCACTGAGCGATTCATCCATGTCTTGTTCAAAATTTGTAATCAGTTTCCTTCGTCTGGCATTCTCAGTCGGTGGAAAGTATTTCTTCATAACTTCTCCACGACCTATTCCCAAGAAGTGATCTCTCCCAGCTTGGGAGAATATGCCCATTTCCTAGCCTGATCACAGAGAGAAAATGGGAACAAAGTTAGTCGAACTTCTTCGAAAGAGATGTTCGGGAACACAAAAGTATTGCAGATTTCAATAAAGCTTCAGAGGTGGGCGTTCGGGTTCTCGCCACGCCTTCCTCCGAATTGTTATGCAGTCTGGATCATCTGCAGCATCATCGGCTTTATTTCGAATCTGCTTCCGTCGAGGGCAGATCTCATGATTCCCGGAGAGAAATCATAGAGGTTTGGTGATGCATAGTCCCTGATGGGTCTATTGCGATCGTTTGCCAAATGGATTGGATTCACCATGACATTGTTATCATTTGGTACTCCATTTCTAGGTTGCTCCGCCATCTCTTCTTTATCTAATTGTGGTTGTTGTTGGCAGTCTCCTTCTAAATGTCCTCTCAATCTCCGGGTCGTAATTCGCCAGAGATTGAGAGTCCACAAAGAAATCAGAAAAATTACCGTTAGCACTCTATTTTGCCGAAGTCCCCGGCAATGGTGCCAAAAACTTGATGCTTAATTTTATGAAGTGGAAATGTGGATGATATGCATTGATGAGATTGCGTTGTGCACTCAAGTTTCCTCAACGGAATCCAAGTGTAAATTCCACTGAGTTTTCGGGTAAGTCCAGGGTCGAACACAGGGACTTGTGAAAACAGGTTGCGTTGGTAATTTTTAGGAAAAACTTTGCAGTAACCGAATAAATAAATTGTTTGTTTGTTTTTTATTGCATTAATGAGAAAATAAGCAAAATGCGACGGATTTGAGAAAAGTCAGTTGTGTGATAGATGCACTAAGTATGCGATGAACGGGTTGAGAAGATCGTTAGGTAGCGTTACTTGGGAATGCATCAGACTATGCGATCATGCTACCACCATGCAAAACAAGTCATTTTCCAATGCAAATGCGATGCTCCTAAGTCCAGGACGCATGTGTTGAATGCAAAAGTGTCCATAAAGTTTATCCCTAAGTCTCTACTCTTGTCCTATGCGATGATGCAAGATGCATAAAAACAAGGTGACCGCATACAATCATATCCTATCTCTAGGATGCATGCGATACGTTGATAACAAATAGTGCTCATTCCTAAGCTCCTATCTCTTGATTATGCATTCTAATCTGACTCTCCCAAGCCTAGATTCTAACCTGACCTTCCCAAGTCTAGATCCTGTCCTTAGACTACCCTCCCGAGTATCTCTAATGGATGAATGAAGCATACATAATACAAGATAATCGCATAGCATGATGATTCCTTAGTTGTACTAGCTAAGTGCTTCTCAACCCATTCAACTAATTTAGCTACTCATGCGTAAATAACAGAGAGTGAACAGATATAGAGAAATAGATTCCATTTCGATAAATGAATGGAGTACAAAATGACAATGGAAGTTAAAGGTAGAGAGCCTGGTAGCAATTCCTTACTGGCCGAGGCTTTTACACTGTAATCTATATTCGGTTCTAAAGATGTTCCCGCTTCCGCAGGCTTCGGCCCTCTCTCTGTTCTTGAAGCTTCCGGCGCTCTCCTAAGCTTACCGGAATGATCTATCGACACAACCTTCTCTCTCGCGTCCGCCTTAAAACGAAAGAAAACTATGAACAAGGGCGTGCAAACTTGTGGAAAAAAGAATAGTGAACTCGTGAACCCCTATTCTGAAGGATGCCCGTGGTATTTATAGAACATATAAGGTTAACGAAGGCTTCTCTCTCATGATTGTACAGATGGGACGGCTTTAATTCCTTACTGATGCGTCGAATAATTGTCACTGAAAAGCTGAATGTACTTGTGATCATTATCAGCTGTCAACTTAATTCGGATTCGCCTGTCATCAGCTTTCTGTCCCATTGCGATTAATTATCCTTTCACCCAGATGCACCCACCATTTTGCGCTAACCAAGTTGCGACGATCCTTCTCGGACGAATATTTGTGAGTACAATCATTGCAAAGCCTTGCGGTGAAGTTATGCTCGATCGATGATTTCCTATTATCGCAATTCTTGCATTGCGTCAACGCATAATCTCCATAAAAACACTAAAATCAACTGTTCCTATGCGATGAATGCATGCGACCGCAATATTATGAAATTGATGCTTGATGGATGCAATTTAAATGTTTTATCAATGCAATCCAACATTGTTTAAGAATTTAGCACTATGATAACGTGCATTTCTGCCCGTTATCGGCTGGGTTTTGGGTTAGTTGATGGGCAGGGGAGTTTTAGCTCTTGTGGAGTTGGGGACCAAGGTCTGAAGGGTGTGTCTCAAAGCCTTGAGGGTGTTGGGGGCTCAGATGAAAACCGGGTTGTGAGGGGTGTTAGATTGGGCTTTGAGGGAATTGGGGTGGTCGAAGTTGAAGGGGGTGGTCTGGTTCTGGGGGAGTTGGGAAAAGGGTCAAAAAGAGTGGGGCTTGTGGTGGGTGGGCCACGTGGTGCTGGGCCGAAGTTGAGAGGCTCGGGGGGGGAGGGGGTGGAAATCAGGTAGAGAGGGGGTTTCACGGGCTAGGCCTTTGGGTAGTGAGAGGCGCGTGGTGGACACACATGATCTTCGTGTTCGGGAGGAGTTGGTTCCCAAAACTGGTTTAGCTAGGGGGTTGGTCCTAAGTCGGTCATGTTGGAGGAGGGGGGTGGTTCTGGTTATGGCGTGAAAGAGGTAATTCGGGGGCGGCCCTTTTTGGGTCGAAGTTGAAGGGAAATTTAGAGTTCATTCCTCTAATGGTTAAAGATGATAAGGTTATTATTGAACCCTGTGGGGAAATTATTGAAGAGGGTGTTTGTCCGTGAGAGAAATCTTTTGTTGGTCAGTTTGTGGATTCTAAACTCCCATATACTGTTATTTGTTGAATTATTCAGAGAATTTAGGGACGCATAGAGATGCCAACTATTACCTTGTTGGAGAACAGTTTGATTATCTTTAAATTTCAGAAGGTAGAGTCAAGGGATTGGGTACTGGAGAATGGTCCGTGGCACTTGGGTGGCAAACCCATTTTATTACGACAGTGGCCCCCAGGTATTGTTCCTGAAAACTTTGTTTTTTATTCTGTTCCTATATGGATTAAACTGAAGCGTGTTCCCCTGGAGTTGTGGACAGATAGGGGTTTAGTAGTGTTAGCTAGTGTCGTGGGTAAACCTGTCTCTTTTGATGTTGCAACAAGAGAGCGGCAGTAGTTATAGTATGCGAGGGTTTGTGTTCAGGTGGATGGTGATTCGTTAATGCCCCATTCAGTCACTGTTAGAATGCAGGGTCAGGAGTTTATTATTCTAGCAATGTATGAGTGGAAACCTTGTAGGTGTACTTGTTGTGGATCCTTTGGGCATACTGGGGTTGTGTGTGAGAAGTAGGGTGTGGAAAAGAGTCAAGAGTTGTGTATTGTGATGGTTAATGAGAGATGTTTGGGGAAGAATAGGGGTATTGAGAGTGTGAGGAAGGGGCAGGACGTGGGTATTGGTGAAAGGAATGATAGTCCAGTGGTTGGAAGGGTATGAGGAGTGTTGACGAGTTTACTATGGTCAGTTGTCGTAGGTGGGATAAAGGAGGTATAGGCCATAGGGGTGGCAGTGGGTCACCGGACTCGGTGCCCTTGGGGAACAAAGCAGTTTATGGCTCCCCTGGAATTACGGGGTTTGCAGCATGTTGATGATCGCAATAAGTTTGATATTTTGTGTGATGAGGTGGGAGACTCGCTGGCTTTAGCTCTAGTGCAGGTAGATCCGGATCCATTGTCTGTTTTTTATGAGATGTTCGAGAGTTCAGGCAAAGGCCCAGTGGCAGGTGGTAGGTGTGATCTGTTGCAAGGTCCATTATTTGGTGTTCCTGGAATGTTAGGGGGTTGAACGACTCTGTTAAGTGTAGGGTGGTGGTAGACTTTCTGGCTTCATCCTCTGTTACTTTCTGCTACTTGCTTAAGACGAGGGTTTGTCGTGAAAATTTTGGTATGGTGATGGGTAAGTTTGGTGATGAGTGGAGTTGTGTGTGTAGCTATAGTGTGCGGGGTGTTGGGAGGATCTGGATAATGTGGCAGAAGAGTGTCTATAAGTTTTCTATTGATATTAGTGGGGATCAGTTCATTTTTGGAACCTTAGTGGATATTGTATCTACTGCTAGGGTACATATCGGTGTTGTGTATGCCTCTAATCACGTGAATGAGAGGAGAAACTTGTGGTCTCAGGTGATGGATGTGTGTGTCTCGTGGTAGCTTCTTGGAGTTGTTTTGGGGGATTAATGTTATTCGTAGTAGTTCGGAGGATTTTTGTGGTTGCCCTAGTTTGAGGGAGATGGAGGAGTTTGATAGGGCGTTATTGGAGGCAGATCTGGTTGAGTTGGGTGTGACAGATAACTAGTTTACTTGGACTAGTAAAATTTAGGGGAATGGTATCTTGCACCGGTTGGATCGTTACTTGTCTAATGAGGTGTGGAAGGTAGCTTTTCCGTATTCGGAGGTTAAGGTTGGTCAGTGGAGAATTTCTGATCATAGCCCTCTTTTGGTGTCTATAGGGGAGACGAGGAGTAGGCCGCCTCCCACTTTTCGTTATTTTTCTCATTGGGCTAAGGCTGAGGGTTTTATTAATACTATCAGGTCAGTGTGGAGAAGATCCAAGGATGTATCCCCTATGGTAAGCTTTGTGCGAAATTTGAAAGCAGTGAAGAGAGTTTTACGTACTTCGTTTGGGAGGCATATCTTTGTGTTAGCTGATGAGGTGAGGGCGGCTAGGCAGGTTATAGAGGTTGCTCAGGCGAAGGTAGAAAGGGATCCTACTTCAGAGTCGGTGTGTGCAGAGGCGGCTCGGGCCACTGAGGTGTTCTGGTCAGTGTCGAGATTGGAAGAGGCATCACTTCGATAGAAGGCCAGGGTGAGGTGGCTGGAGTTATGAGATGAACACAACTTTCTTTCATCGTTGTGTTCGTTCTCGACGCAGTTGCAGTGGTTTATTTACGGTCGTGGATGCTGGGGGGGACTCATCAGACTGTGCATGACAGGGTGGCAAGGGTGGCAGTAGATTTCTTTCGGGGTTGTTTAGGGTCTCAGCCAGTAGGGTATAGGGATCTTACTGCCCGAATTGAAGATATTGTGCAATTCAGCTGGCCCAAAGAGGGGGTGGATGCGCTTGGTCGCCCAGTGAGTCGAGATGAGATTAAGAAGGCTTTATTCTCGATAAAGTCTGGAAAGGCTCTTGGGCCTGTTGGGTTTTCGATTGATTTTTACAGAGCTGCTTGGAATGTGGTTGGGGATGATTTCTGTGATGTTGTGCTGAATTTTTTTTAGTCCTGTTACCTGCCTAGTGAAGTTAATTCTACTGCTATCACTCTTATCCCAAAGAGGCAGAGAGCTGAACATATGGAGGAGTTTCGTCCTATTTTTTGTTGCAATGTTGTGTATAAGTGTATCTCGAGGATCTTAGCTAAGAGATTGCGGTTGTGGTTGCCTGCTTTCATCAGTGGTAACCAATCTGCGTTTGTTCCGGGTAGGTCAATTTTCGGAAACATATCATTGTGTCAGGAGCTTGTGGGGGGTTATAAGGAGGGCAGAGGGAAGTTGCGTTGTGTGTTTAAGGTAGACCTTCAAAAGCCGTATGATTCGGTAAATTGGGATTTTCTGTTTGTGTGTTGCTGGCTATAGGTACGCCCCTTCAGTTTGTTAGTTGGGTGAGGGCTTGTGTTACTTCTCCTATGTTCTCTATGATGGTTAATGGTTCCTTTGAGGGGTTTTTTCCTGGTAGGAAAGGGTTGAGGCAGGGGGATCCATTATCTCATTTTTTGTTTGTGATGGTGATAGAGATCTTGTCTAGGTTGTTGAATAATCATCCTGTGTGGTTTAGGTTCCATGATCGGTGTGAGCGTGTGGGCCTGACTCATTTGGTTTTTGTAGACGATTTGATGATTTTCTGTGCAGCTAAGAGAGATTCTTTAGAGTTTGTAAGGCAGGTCCTGGCAGATTTTGCAGGGTTGTCTGGGTTAGTTGCTAATGTTGGAATGAGTTCCATGTTTTTTGTGGGTGTGGAGTCTGGGAAGGCGGAGGAACTAGCTGCGTTTATGGGTTTCTCTCTAGGTTCGTTGCTTGTTAGGTACCTGGGTTTACCTTTATTGACAGGTCGGTTAAGGGTTAGGGATTGTGCTCCTTTAATTCAGCGGATTACAGCTCGTATTAGAAGCTGGGCAGCGCGATCCTTCTCCTTTGCTGGAAGGTTACAGCTTATTAGGTCTGTCTTACAATCCTTTCAGGTGTTTTGGTGTAGCATCTTTGTGTTGCCTGCGTGTATAACTCATAAAGTTGATCGTCTGTTACATAGTTATTTATGGAAGGGTAGTACGGTGAGTCGGGGTGGTGCACGAGTGGTATAGGATGAGGTGTTTGTGTCGTTGGGCGGGGGGGGGGGGGTTGGGTGTGAAGCATGTGGCATCTTGGAACTAGACTGCTATTATGAAGATGCTCTGGCTTCTCTTAATTAAATTGGGTTCATTATGAGTGGCGTGGGTGGAGGCTTATGTTTTGTGTGGGTAGTCTTTGTGGGTTGTTCGGATTGAGGTTGGGAGGTCTTAGTGCTTGAGGGCTATCTTGAAAAATAGAAATAGATTTAAGCATTTGGTTCGTTTGATGGTTGGTGATGGTCAGTTTTGTTTTGTTTGGTGGGATCCTTGGCTGCTGAGGGATGCGATTTTGGATTCATATGGGTCTATGGTGGTTTATGATGCAGAGGGAGGCACGGTTGTCGGAATTCATGGATGGTGATGGAGGTTGGAGTTGGCCTACAGTGTATTGAGAGCTTCTTGAGATCTGGGGTCTTATTCAGGCAGTGGGGTCTAAAGTGAAGGGGGAAGATTATTGGGTGTGGGTGTCGAATACGAGTGGTCAGTTTTCTATCGCTAGTGCGTGGGAGAGTTTGCATCCTCGTCGTCCTAGGGTGTCTTGGGTTGGTATCTTGTGGGTAGGAGGTGGTATTCCGCGTCACTTCTTCTGTGCGTGGTTAGCTGTGAGGGACAGGTTGGGTACGTGGGATTGGTTGAAGAGTTGAGGTGTGTTGTAAAAGGGGGGTGCCTTCTGTTGGGGGAGGTGTGGAGTCGCGAGATCATTTATTTTTTTAGTGTGGGTTTGGGAGAGAGGTATGGTCTGGTGTGTTGAATCAGTTGGGCTCGTCGCATCAGGTGGCGGGTTGGGATGTGGAGTTGAGTTGGTTGTGTTGAGTGGGGTCGGGTAAGGGGGTGCGTAGTAAGTTATTCGGTGTATTCTGGTGTGCTTCCATATACTACATCTGGTAAGAACGTAATCGGCGACTGCATGGAAGTAGACCGAGGTCGGTGTCAGCTCTGGTTCACCTTATAGTCTCTACGGTTCGTGTTCGTGCTTCTTCCTGGCGGGTTGATCTTCTTGGTCTTATATAGTGTGTTTACGGATGTTTTCTTGTTGTACTTTCCGTTGTTCTTTATTTTGTTGTTATCCCTTGTTTGTGGGATTTTGGTTTCTTTTCTCTAGCTTTCTCTCTAGTGGTCTGTGAGTTTGTTTTTCGTGTTGGTTTTGTTCTGATCTTATCTTGTAGGCTTTTTTTTTTTGTTTTGTTACCCTGTCTTTGCTTGTACCTTGATGCTTTGATGCCTTGATCCCGGGTTGTGGGATCCCTTTATTGTTGTATAATAATATCACCTATTCTAAAAAAAAAAAAATAGGGCAAATAAGATTTTTTTTTTTTTTTTTTAAATAGAATGTTGGAGACATTGGTATAATATAGGCCTCATTTTAAGGCCTTTTGTAGAAATCCCTTTTGTTTATGACTTGGCTTTTGAGCCCAAATAATTGAATTTTGGGGCAAATTAAACCTATTTTTGTCCTTGAACAAATCTAAATATCAATACCAAATTAATCCAAAGGTCATGAAGAAAATATGTGGCACCAACGAGATCTACCAACTTCTACTTTCAATTTTAATTTAGGATATATGTTAGCTTTTAATTAATTTCAAATTTAATAATTTATAATTTCGTCATTGGCATGACCATTTGTGAAGTACCTAAAATTTTTCATTCAACGTAGACATAAAAGACTTAATTATTACGAATAAAGACTAAATTATTGCCGCAAATCTAAGTTGAAGTTTCTTTAACCAAAATTATATGTATATTTACAATCATGGCCCCTAGCTCCCCAAATCCAACCCAGGCCCCTAAATCTCTCTTGCAAATTAGTCAAAATCCACATTACCAACTCATAATTTGTAGTGCCTTGTATTGGCATCTGTCGCCTATATTTAGGTAAAGTTTTAAAACTACTTATTAGGTAGAACCTCATTTTTTTAAAAAAAAATGATAATAAATGTGGGTGATTCAAAATTAAAGTTTTCTAGAAGGCAAACACATTTTATATACCAGATCAAAATGTTTTGAATCTATTATTTGATTCTTCGAAATTTAAAATATATATGTAATATATATTATTTATGATTTTGAGACTAAGATTAAATAAGAACTATCATATATAAATCCTCTAATCTCATTGTCGCATCGACGTATTATCTGATGAAAAATTCTCCTTACATTGATCTACTCTCGTTCATATATATATGTATGAAACAAATAATATGTGAACATGAAATTGGTATTTATATATGTAGATTTGTTTCCAAGGAATTTCCCTCTCCCTCTTATAAGAACATTTAATTTTCAAAAGGCTATGATGCTCAAACATGTGTAAAATATGCAAAATTAAGAGACATTTATAGTTAGGTTAAATTATCAGTCCAATTTAACATGAAAATTGAAACAAGCAAAAGTGATTATTAACTAAAATTATTTTGGTATAATTTTTTAATTAATATTGTTATTTTCAAAATTTATTATGTTCAATGTAGTTTAAATAATAATATATATAATTAAAATATGGACAAGGATTAGAATATCTGTGGATATGTTGATATATTCGTAAATCAAATAGTTCGATATCGATATTAAATATCCATGAAAATCTCCAACATCTATTATAAATGCTCGTAAAATATAAACTATATCATTTATGTAATCCAATATGAGTATAACTACTAATAATGATATCCGTCGATATAGATATTTTATCGATATATCCATGAATATATTCATAAAAATGAAATCTCGATATATCGAGATTCGATATTTTAATCCTTGAGTATGGACTATATATGTGAATTAATATTTTATCATGTTGGCTTGTTTTGTTAGATTGGGTCTTATTATATGATCTAATTAATTAAGACCCTAGATTCTTAATTGAGTATGGACTTAATGGGAGAAGCGCATTCCTAGTTAATTAGGGTTTAATGGTAACCCTAATTGAACTAGTAAATAAAGAGGCCTTAGGGCTATGGTCCCCATATATACCAAAATAATACACACTCAGCCTTTCTTGAATCCCATCTAGAGAAAGATCCACTAAGGGCATTTCGAGTTTTGGTTGAGGAAGACAATAGTCATCTTAAAACTATCATTATCTTGAAGTTATCATCAATCTCTTAATGGAAACCGATGTCAATTATTCTTGACAATTTGGCATGAATGATCTTAGGGTTAATCTATTCAATATAGATTTAAATAATTATGATAACAAGTGGTATCAGAGTATGAATTTCATGTTAGATTGCTAATTTTTTTTAATCATTTACCATTTTTTTTATTCAATTTTAAGTAAAAAAAGGTTTGAGGTTTGTATAATAGATGTTTTCGGTATTTTGGCATCTTATATATACAGTTTAATGTTGATTTGATCATTGTTCGAGCACGTTATTTTGGGCAAATTGTTTGTAGATCGAATCTTTGTAAGTCTTTTGAGGTTCGTATAATAGATATTTTCGATTTTTTGGCATCTTAAATTTACAGTTTACTGTTGATTTGATCATTGTTCGTGCCCGTTGCTTTATGCAAATTATTTGTTAATCGAGTCTTGTAAGTCTATGTCATCTGTAGTAATTTTTTTGTTGTGAAAAAGGCTCAAAATAGAGGTGAAAAATGAAACTCGGAGTGCATACCCGAGAGGTTTCTATACAGGCCACTATTGTCGTTATATTTTATGTGTCACTAAAAGCTTCTAACTGTTTGAATGTCATTGTTTGTGCATCAAGGTATTTCCTGGTCGTTACTATTGCGAAAGTTGGCAGAAAATTAGGGCTTTTTGGAGCCCTAATTAAGGTTAAAAGGGTTTTATTCAACCAATGCAGTAAAGTTAAATTAAAATTAAATTTTATTGATAATTTGGTTAAATTAAATTTAAATTTGATTGATAATTTGGTAAAATTAAATTTATATTTGATGGATAATTTGATGATTTAAATTAAAATTTGATTGATAATTTTTTGTTATCTTCTCCCATTATGTATAATAATATATTTAAAATTATTATATTATTATGTCTTATATTTTAGATTGAATTGGTCAAAATAATAAGTTACCAAAACAACCTTTGTTATCTAGATTAGTTTAATTCTAAAATATAAGATGTACATATTCATAGATTTATGCGGATAATTATCAGGAAGATAATTATTTCGCCAAATTATAGGTATGCTTGTGGTAATGAGTATGTGATAATTATAAGAATTGCTCGTGTAAAAAATAGTCGATCCAAAGAAATGCTGTTTTTTTTTTTTACAGAGTTTATTGTCAGTACTTTGATTACTACGCATTGAGAATACCATTTACAGTTGGCTTTTTTGCCCAAAAATCGAACATCAATGTTGTGCTAGATATTTTGTAAAAGGGACCCACCATATATGTGAAATTATTTTGTCATATTTTGTTTTATGACATATTGTGTTAATTTTGTATATATGCTTTATTTACTTGTTCCTCGTTTCAGTTGGTCTTACTCAAATATCTGAAAATCTAAACTCAACCCTAAGTTGAATGGATCAAACTTCTAGAGATTCTACTTGGGTGTATGGATCTAGGTTTTGCACTAACTACCGATAAACCTACTTATACTGAGGAACAACTAAATACGATTAATATTGAAAAGTGAAAACAATCAAATCGCATGTGTCTGATGATTATTAGGCACTCCATTCTAAAGCCTTTTTTAGGTGCTATCATGGAGCGTGAAAATGCCAATAAGTTCCTTGCTCAAATTGAGAAATATTTTGCTAAAAATGAAAAAGGAGAAACTAGTGATCTTTTGACTTCTTTAACTTCCATGAAGTATAAGGGCAATGGAAACATAAGGGAGTACATTATGGAAATATCCAATCTTGCAGATAAATTAAAGATACTATCTCGTACTTGCCTCTCTTTCTATATAATTCACTCAATTTAAGATAAGCTAAATACTTAGAGGGATAAATAAAGTATTAATGAGCTTATCTCACAATGTGTGCAAGAAGAAGATAGGATTAAGAGAGAAATGATAGAAAGTGTTCATTTGGCAACTGGCTCTCGTGATAAGAAGAAAAGTAAATTTATGAGTGTTGCAAAAGAGGAATCTCAGTAGAATAAGAACAAGAAGTAGGCTAGTGAGAATCCTTGTTTTTTTGCAAAAAGGAAGATCACTTCAAGATAAATTGTTCCAAGTACCCACGTGGTATGTGAAGAAGGGTAAACTTCTTACTTTAGTTTTTTATGAAATTAATTTAACTTATGTACTTACAGATACTTGGTGGGTAGATTTTGGTGTTATTACTCACATAAGTATATCTATATAGGGTTGCCTATGGAGCCGGTCGCCAAATGATGTTGAAAGATTCATCTATGTGAGTGATAATAAAGCAATTCCAGTTGAAGCTATTGAGAATTTCATATTACTTTTAAAAAAACTGGTTGTTATTTGGATCCGAATTAGACTTTTGTTGTATCATATTTAGACGAAATCTACTTTATATTTCTAGTTTGGACAAGTTTGATTTTTCTTGTCGTTTTGGAAATAATAAAAATTCCAAGCCTATTGGTAGTTGGTCAATAATTGATAATCTATATATGTTTGATTCTTTTGCTTCTTTTGACAAGATTCTGTTATCTAATTCATGTGGTACAAAATGAAAATTAAATGAGAATTTCGCTATTTCATGGCACAAACATTTTTAGTTGGAATATGAGAGTTGGTGAATTTCAAGAAATTCTAGTCTCTTGAGAAGTTTTTGTGTTGACTGATATTCGGGGAGTTTAGCTGCTATATTTGAAGAAAGGAGGTTAGATTGAAGGAGCTTGCGATTAATAAGGAGATCTTAGCATTTCTAATATGTTTTGAGCCTTGTATAGCTAGACTCAGACCTGAAGAAATCGAATTCCCACGGAAGCGTGTGAACGCCTTGCAATTAGACATTCGTTTTTATGGAAACAAAAAATAGTAAAATAAAACATGCATTTGTAGGATAAACATTCAAACAAAACTATTAGCATGCTAGAAAAGAGGAAGAAGAGAAGAAATCAAAACTCACCTTTGTTGATTCTTCTAGCTTTCCTCTTCCATCGTTATCAACGATCTCGAACTTCTCCAATGAAGAAGGACCCCACCAATAAAGTTACCTTGCTATTTTCTAGGATTCCAAAGAACTTGGAAGAGTGGTCTTCAAAAACTTTTGAGGAGGGAAAAGGTAGAGAATTTTTAGAGAGAAGTTAGAGAGACGGTAGAGGCTCAAAGGCTAGTTTTTATTGATGACGACTATATCAAATGGACACATAATATATCTACAGTGAAGAAAGTGTAACTATAGGCTATAATGGACAATCCTGTTAGTTAACGAATGTTGATTACCTAGGTGAAAGAGTTTGACCAGTTAGTCTGGGATTGTTGAAGCCAATGATTTGTAGGCCCATCGAGTCTCCTTGCTAGATCAATACGAAAAAAATTGAAGAACTAGGTGAAGTGATAATTTGAAATGTTCAAATTCGGTCTTAAGGGAGAATTGTATTTTCTATGAGATATAATTTACAATTAAATAATTAATTATTTTTTAGAGTATACTTGATCACTAGCATGAAAGTATTTTTTAAACTTGATTAATGTGATTAATCAAAGCTAAGTGTCTTAAATAATTTAATATGTGATATTAAATTTGTTTATATTTTATTTAATTGAAGTTGTTTTAATTAAATATTTTTCTAAAATTTGAAAATTGTTTTCATTTTTTGATTAAAAAATTAGTTAGTGGGAAAATCCAATTGTTGGATTTTTCCACTAATTAAGTGGACGTTGGAGTGGCATTTCCCAAGCTTGACACCTAGAAATTACATACTAATGGAGTTTGAGGTGGAAGACATGCAAAATGAGATTTTACATGTGTTTTCTCTACAAAAGGCTTTGTTTTTTAAATTGAAAAAGACTAATGCTTCCTTGACAATTAACGTAAATTCTTCCACCAAATTCTCTTTACTCTTCTACTTAATATAGTGAAATTCCTCTATTTTCACTAAATAACAATCCCACAAGCGTGTTCATCAACCGGAGAATAGCGAAAATTTACCGTTGGTGGTGTCGATCGAGCTCGAGAGAGGAAGATTGCGGTGGAATCTTCAAAGGTTGTATTCTCTAACCCTTTGCATGCTTGTTCTTTGTTTTAATGTAATTAGAACGTTGTCGATTCATCGCTTCCACTATGCATGCATTCTTTATGTTCTATCAGACCTCAAGACTGGTCTAGGCATGCCCTTTTCCTTCTATGCATTCACCAAGGGTTCAGAGCGAGTGATTTTCTTTGGCTTATTTTGCAAGGGAATCACCTCCTCTTCTTCGTCCAATTTAATAATAGTGGCACTAGATGCAGCCAACTATTCGTCATTCTTATCTTCTTCCAGAATTCTTTTCTTCAAAGGCCTTGTGACCACTTGTTCTTCCTTCTTCACAACCTCCTTTTCGGCTTCTTCTTCTGAAAGGCCTCAAATAACCTTCTAATGGACCCTTCGTTAGAGCTAGTGGAGATAGCTTTGTTGGACGTAAGCTCTTTAGGGCCACACGCTGCAGGGATAGACCCTTGCGGCAGATTCACTTCCTTGTTTCTTCTTTCTTTCACTTCTTTCTACTGATCAGCGTTTCTCCTTGCTGATTAATCCACAATTCCCACATCAATCGACTCGCCTTTGTGTTCAATGCTCTTCAGGATATCCTTGGAGACATCCATCTCATCTCTTCTCGCTACCTCGATTGCGCCAGCCAGATCACTAGCATTTGGTGGCATTGGGTGCAACGCCTCCAACTCAAGTCTGTTGAGGCATACCTATTGTGTTTTATGTCCTGAAACTTGTAGATTGTAGAATGATAAACATTTTCTATAATCAATAAATTTATTATTGATTTCATAAATTGCATGAAAGTCTAAATCCAATAAACTAAGACCCATGACTATTATATGAGTACTTGAACTTTATGTGGAGGCATAAGAGTGGATCAGGTTCTAGTAAATAGTCAAAATGATCTATGGTACATGAATAAGGTTAGGTACCTTATTCTGGTAATACCATTGGGTGCGACCTACTATGTAGTTGTTACAAAGAGTTGTAAAGTGCTACATACGATGTTAAGACTGACTATTTCACCTAGATGACCTAGGTAACTCGATCTTAATCCTGAGCTAACTATGAACTTCTGTTTATTCGAGATTGCCCTTAGATTTTCATAGGTGAGGGTTGGCTCAACAGTGCCGGCTCAATAAGACTATTATTTCAGGGGTAAGACCAAATAGATAGCTGGGGACATAGGGTACAAGACAAAGTTCACGCTTACCTGATTTAGGGATAGGAGAAAGGTTGTTCTCTTAAGTACCGAATCCAGGTCTTGAACAAGGGGCCACACTCTCTCACTAGGCTGAGAGAGTTTGGTTTAGTGATTGGATCACAAACCAATTATTCATTAAAGGATTAATAGGGACTTGAGGAATAAGACGTAATCTCGAGAGTAAAACAGATATTTGACCCAGCCATTATTACGAACAACCTGTGAAGGGTCGACTTATTAATTATAGTTAAATCATGTGGATATAATATATTTACAATGAGGGGAGTGCAACTATGGGTTTTAGTGGAGTGACCCATTAGTTAACGAATGGGGATTAATTTGGTCTAATGAGTTTATCCAATTAATCTCGGATCGTTAGAGCCCATGATCTGTAGGTCCGCGAGGTCCTCCTACTAGCTCGTAACGGACTAGCTCTAGAATAGCGTGATAAGTTAATTTGAAATGTTCAAATTAGAATTAAGAAAATTAGTAATTATATAAGATATAATTACGTGTTTAATTTGAGAATTAAACGAAATAGGAGAATTTATATTTAAATGTGATTTAAATATATAAAGATGGATGTGTGTAAAAATTAATTTAATATTTGATATTAAATTAATTAAGTTTTATTTAAAAAATTAATTTATGAAATTAATTAAAATTTTTAGTTTTTAAATCAAAATAGATTTTAAGAAATCAAGTTTTGATTTTAAAGATAAAATTGAAAAAGTGAAAAACAAAACACAAATAGAAAAAGTTGATTTTCCATTATCCATCTTTCAACTTGCTCACACAAAAGCTTTCATCTTTGCCTTGTCTTCTCCAAGCATGAGCTGCAACTCATGTACCTCTCTTCTTTTCATGTTGATTTGTAATATAATGAAGATATTGGAGTGAAATTCGGCCATGCAATCTATAGAGAATTTTAGAGAAAATTCAGGTTGAAGAAAGGGTTCTTCACCAAGATTGCTGCTGTGAGCTTTTCTTCTTCATCCCTTGATTTAAGCTTGTTTTGAGTCCCACAATTCAATCTAGAGCACCAAGAGAATAGTGGGGAAGATCTTGAGGTGGTCTGCAACAAGGTTCGAAGAAGATAGCAGCTTGAGAATGAGCTTTGAAGAAGTTTTATAATAGGTATGTCTTGAAACTCATTTGTTTTCTGCAAGAGCATGCTTTATATTTTGTCAAAATTAGTGAATTAGAATGCTTAGATGATCCTTGTGCTTCCGCTGTTGCTAATACAATCCTACAGTATCATCTTCATACTCGATCCTACGACGATTAGTGATGTTACTGGTCGGGATTGAGTGTCGGCGTTGCCTTTAGCCTTATTTTGCGGTGAAGAGGATCTAGACAGTACGGACTCGTGTGGGTAGATCATAGCCAAGGGTTCGAGTAGGGTAGGTTAAAGGGCAGTTGTTGAACGTAGGGCAAAAGAAGGGGCGATTAAAGGAGAAGCTTGAACAACAATAGTAAGAATGATTAGAGTTACGGTAGGGATAACCAACGGACGGTGAGTTTGATACGTGAAAAAGCAGATCCGTTGGGTGGGTTAAGGGGCTGGAAGAAGGACGTGGCTGTATAAACGGAATCGGATAGAGACTCTGACGTGGCTGCTGCTGAGATGGTGAAGGATTGAAGAAGACACGGGTTGAGGTGTTCTTGATGTTGTCTTGGTGGGCCATTGATGGAGGAAGGGAAAGTTTCTAAAGGATTTGGCAGAGATAATACTCGTCGGAGATGATTAAAAGGCAAGAGAGCTAGGGTTGTAGAGAACAATGATCGGAGGTAAAAGTCAAGAGTGCCAAAAATAAGAAAATGAAGAAGTGATGGCTTATATAGAGAGCGGTTAAGCGTGTGATTTGACATGTTGATGTCATGCGTGATGATGAAGCATTTAATGAAGTCCAACGAGTCGCCTTCTCAAGAGGTGCATACGTGTGTAATGTTTTCTTTGCCTTCTTTATTCTGTTGAATCTTACTGTCTAAAGGTCTTTTCAATCTGAGGGTCGTATATGGGTTCCGGTGTACCATCTTCAGTCATAAAATGTTACAAATGTAGGTTAAACTTGCAATACACCTTTAATTGAACTTTCTCCAAAAATCACACAAATCAAATCCAAATTAGTTATGTTGCAAGTGAATGGTTTGGAATACCTCGAAGTGGAAGCAATCGAATGCAATTGTGTCTCCAATTTCATTTTATAAAATATAAAATCCAGAGAGAAACATGGATAAACAAAAATATAATTAATCATGCTTTCTACCAAATTTACAGAAAGGATAGGGGATTGAGAAACTTACCCTTGACGAACCGTATCTTCATGTATCCTCCCATTCACAGCAACTTGAAGACGACAACTGATACTCCAATAAAGAACACCACCACAAGATCTTCCAAGTTATTCTCTAGTATGAACCAAAGCGGAGTTTGTGGGCTCGCTTAGAGGAATTTTGGTATAAAGGGAGGGAGAATCTTTTTAGAGAAATTTTTACTAAGAGATTCTTGAGATGATGCAGGAGGAAGATGAAGAAGTGAATAGTGAAAATCTCAGTTTCACGTTATGTTCCTTCTCTCTATGTATAAGCATGTACAAAGGAAGTTGAGGTGGTTGAGGGAGTTATCAATCCTTTTTAATTTAAAATTAAAATTAATGAATTTTAATTATATATATATATATATATATATATATATATGATTATATGTTATATCACATATAACATATAACCTATAGTTTATATTATATCATATATAATATAATCTATAGTTTATTATTCTCTCATATAACCTTTAGTATTAATATGAATCATATTTATATTAGTTTTGACCTATAGTTTTTTTATGAATCATATTCATATGATTAATATTTGAATCATATTCAAATATTTTTTCTCTCATTAAAACTCTATATTATAACGTATCATGTATATTATATAATTGTATCATATATAATTAATTCCCTTTAATTAATTTGAATAATTCAAATTAATCCAAAATTAATTTGATTCTCACTAATCCCTATTGAGAAAACAAGAGGGCCTTATGAACCTATACATTGAAGCTCCAAATGATTCTTGATTAATTAATTAAACTCTTTAATTGAACTAATCAATTTTCATTAAATGTCGGTCACTCCACTAAAGACCAACAACTGCACTCTTCGCACTATAGATATATGTCTATGTCTATTGGATATAATCAATCAACTGTATGTTGACCCTTCACAAATTGCTCGTAAGTACAACTGGGTCAAAATTACCATTTTACCCCTATAGCTACATCTAGCTTCTTAAGGACCACTGGTCCCTCTAATGAATAATTATTCATAGTCCAATTATAGCTAAAACCTTCTCGGGCCAAGAGAGGGTGTGATGTCACATTATTCAAGACTCAGAATCAACCCTTAAGGGAGCAATTTATCTATTAACCCTAATAATATGGAAAGAGTGAATTCCTTCTTGTGTAGTTGTGTTCCCAACTCCTCAATTAGACAGACCCCCAAAATGGTAGACATATTTAGTCGATGAAATTGGCCACTCTCACCCATATAGATTAAAGGATCACCCTCATAAGTAGGAGTTCACAACTCACTTTGGATTAAAGTTAAGTTATGATCATTCTAGTGAAATGTAAGTCTCGTCTAGCAACAGGGTTATAAAGTGAGACTAAACAATAAGGAAAAAACAAACATGCATGGAAATTTTCATATAGATAATTAATAGAAAATATATTCGTAACACTAATATGCACACGAGGGAAAAAGAGGAAATAACAACAAGATGGTTGTGTACAAATCTATAGAAATATAAAACGATAAAATGCGGGAAAAATAAAAAGAAAAAAAACAAAAGAAGTGATATGGTAAAATTGCTATACATTGTCTTAAGATTGTTATATGAATAAGATCATTAAAAAATAGAAAATACATAACCTGATATACCAAAAAGAATTTGAGCCCAACGACTTCACGTTGTCTCCTTAATACAATTTTACTCATTCTAGTGCCTGAGTTTCATGAGTAATTGTCTCCCAGGATATATGATGTGTTTGTAACATGCGATGAAATCTATGAGGTTATAATGCTTTGTTTTATCTGGTGGAACCCAAGTGCAAATTCAACCAAAGTCCTGGTAAGTCTAGGATCGAACCCAGGTATTGCTTGTAAATACGCAATAAAACTAAAAATATGATCTTAATGCAAATTGAAATGTTCCAACAAAAGGATGATTTGATGTGTTATTTTAATTTAAAAATCTAAGCGATGAAAATTATGCCCAAGTGAAACAGAGTGGATTATGGTTGTTGGTGATAGATATGCGATGATAGGGTTGAGAAAAATTTTCACTAACATTTCATAAGCAATGAAAGGGATTATGCGTTCAAGCAATGTACTCAATGTTATGATCATCACTTCTCAGAGTATCCGGACACATTATCTTATCTCTAAGATGCATGCGATGAGTGCATTGCGGAGAAGATATACTTATTTCTAAGGAATATCTCTTCTTGCTTTATGAGTTCCAAATTAAATTCTTTTAAACTCAGGTTAAATTTACTTAGAACAATCTGTCGATTTATTCAATTAACGCATATAAGCACACATGAAACAAGTTGATCGCATAATTCTCTTGTTTCTTAGTAGTGTTAGCTACATACTTCTCAACCCATTAGACAATTTAGCTACGTATGATGGTGATGGATAAGATAAACAGAGGATAGAATGAATATGTATTCATATTGTTATTGGGATTGGTGTCCTAATTCTCCCGAAGTCTCGTTGTTTGTAATTGTACACATTGTTTATGAATAAAATAAGTGCTATTTCATTCTGGCATTTATTCATATCCAATAAACAAAGTTCCATGTTTATCTTATGTAAACTTAAGCGTGTATATGAGATATACAAGTGGATCATGCCTTAAATGATAGCCTAAAAAGGTCTATAGTATAAGGATTAAGGTGGGATACCTGATCTTGGTAACACTACGGATACGACCTGCTTTGTAGGGGTTTGCAAGTGTTGTAAACTACTACAGATGGTAGATACTGATCATTCATGTGGAGGCATGTGAGTGGGGTGTCCTATACAAAGAGTTTGTATAAGACCGAACCACGAGATGATTCGTCTCTGTATATAACACAGTCAATACTAGAGACTTACATCTCACCTAAACGACCATAGGTGACATGAACTCAATCCTGAGTGTTTCAGAAACTCCTACTTTTGAGGCCGGTCCTTTGATTAGTATGGGTGAGAGTGGCTAGATTGCCAACTCAACATGCCTACCTTTTTGGGGACTTGTCTGATCTGGGAGCTGGGAACTCAATTACATAAGATGGAATTCACTCCTTCCTCGAAGCAGGGGTAAGTAGATAGATTGCTCCCTTAAGGGCTGATTCTGGGGCTTAAACATAGTGGCCACAACTTCTCTTTGGAAGAGAGGACTCAGTCATAGTAGGACTATGACTTATGTTCATTAGAGAGATCAGTGGTACTTAAAGAGTTAGATGTAACTACAGGGGCATAACGGTTATTAGCTGAACTGTACTTACGAGTGATCTGTGAAGGGTTGTAGCATTATTGATTGGTTAAGATGGACACAAATATATCTATAGTAAGAACAGTTCAGCTGTCGGTTTTTGGTAGAGTGCCAGAAATGGTATGCCAACACATTTTCTCCTTAACCAACCAAAGTATGATGATGGTAATAACCGCGGGCAGTTAACAAATGGTGGATCCCGTGACTAAAGAGTTTAGTCAGTTATTCATGTACCGTTGGAGCTTCGAGCTACAGGTCCATAAGGTCCCCTTGGTATCTCAATGGATTCAAGTTGAGGATTAGTTCTTGGTGTTGATTTGAAATGTTCAAATTGACAAGAGGTAATTCGATTATATATGATATGATTGGTATGATGTATGAGATACATCAAGTGGAGGGTTAATGTAAATGAGATTTACATTAAGTGCCATTGAATAGAAAAAGAGCTATGGTTTATATGTTTCATGAGATGAAATATTAAAACTATAGGTTATAAATATAGTATGGTAAGTTGGTTATCATTTATATTTATAATAATATTGATTATTGGATACTTTTCTCTTTTTCTCTAATAACCAATTGAGTGGGAGGTTATTGGTGGTTTCATGGTAACCGTGAGATAAAAGGAAAAATATTTTCCTAAATATAGTTAATGTTAATTTGAGATTTCCACTCTCGAAAAGTTCTCACGGATAGGTTGTCAAGTAAATCAGATTTACTAAATGACAGCTTGGAGAGACTAGACGATCGTGTAGAGTTTCTATACGACAGACTCTGAGCTAGACGATGAGCTAAACGATCACATAGCTTTTGCTAGACGATCGCATAGCCTCGACCTATACGATAGACTTTATCTTCTCCCACTTGCTCAATCGTTTACACGATTGTTCTCCTCTGGTCTCATCCTTTGACCAAGTCCACAAGGAGCCCACACTCTGGATTCTCATACCGAGAATACCAAGGTAAACTTTTTAGTGGTGTCTTACTCAACTCGACATAGTCGAAGATCTGCGGGGGCCGCTCGCGGTGTTTGGAGTGTTCGTGATCTTGGTGATCGCTTTGTTCGAGTTTGTTGTGATCGTGCAGTGTAGCGTTCAAGGTTCTGTGGAGGCTGTTCATGGTGTTTGGAGTATTCGTGACCTTGGTGCTCTCTTTGTTCGAGTTTGTAGTGATTGTGGAGAGTTTCTAAACGATAGACTATGAGCTAGACGATGAGCTAAACGATCGCATAGCTTTTGCTAAACGATCGCATAGCCTCGACCTATACGATAGGCTTTATCTTCTCCCACTTGCTCAATTGTTTACACGATTGTTCTCCTTCGGTCTCATCCTCTGACCAAGTCCACACAGAGCCCACACTCTGGATTCTCACACCGAAAATACCAAGCTAACCTTTTTAGTGGTGTCTTACTCAACTCGACATAGTCGAGGTTCTGTGGAGGACGTTCGTGGTGTTTGGAGTGTTCGTGACCTTGGTGATCACTTTGTTCGAGTGTTACAGTGTTGCTGATTGTTCGAGCGTTCGTGATCAAGGGTTTTGAAGATGGAAGGTATGTGAATTCTTCCCTTGATCGTGTAGTAAAGCATGTTGTAATTTCGATTTATGCATAACTGTATGTTTTCATTTGTGACTGTAATTGTTGTTGTTAATATACGATTGAAATTTGGAAAAATCCTTTCATTGCTCATGAAAATACTCATGTCTGATTTCCTTCAATTGTAACGTTTGAATTGTCAAAGTCAAAATTACAATGCAAATACACTATAAGAGAAAGAAAGGGATAGAGAATCAAGTCGTGGTATGCAATGTCTTGCTACCTTCGGCTCTACTGGCGACTGCTTCATTTAGATTATCAAACAAGGATATCCTCCTTTACTTCAACAGGAATCCTAAGTTCTCACTAAGGTGTTTCTAGGTCTGAATGGGAAGGTTAGCAGAGTTTTTCTTTTAAGAATTTCTCTCCCTCTTTTCTGCATGGCGATTGCATGGGTATTTATAGTCGTCTGAGGATGCTTTTCTTTTCTCTTAGTCATGATTTTGCTGATGAGGCACATTAAATTCCATACCCTGAAGAGCCGCCTGCAACGCGTCAAAAGTTCATTGAATCTTCAACGAAATTCTCTTGTCAATCATCAACTCAATCTGTGATTTGACTTCTACCGCCCTTGTCATGCTTTATCGCGATAGCTGATTATGTGATTGTATGTTTGTATTTGATAGCTTTTGCTTGATCGCATTAATGACTGCTTGGTTCATGCGATCATATGTTCACTTGGTCGCAATGGCGAGTTTTCTACATAAACATAGCAATATCAGCCCGTAATTAATCAACATTAATTAACTGTGGGTCATTCCATAAAAGACCCTTAGCTTTACTCTTCACACTGTAAATATATTTCTGTGTCCATGGATATAACCGATTATCAGTAAGTCAATTCTTCACGTGTTCGTAATTATAGTTTGGCCAAATTACCATTTTACCTCTTATTTACCTCTTACTCCTTAAGTCTCATTGATCCTCTAATGAACAATTTGTTTATGATCCTACCATAAACAAAATCCTCTCAGGCCAACGAGAGGGAAGGGCTCTATTGTTCAGGACTCGGAGTCAACACTTAAGAGAGGAATTCATTTACATACCTTAGACACGAATGAGTGAATTCTATCTTGTGTAGCTATCTTTCCAGCTCCCTACTCGGAAAAATTCCCAAAATGGTAGGCTTATTAGTCGGCGACTCAGGCCACTCTCACCCATGCAGATCAATAGACTACCCTCATAGATATGACTTTATAACTCACTCAAGATTGAGGTCGAGTTACCTATTTTCATCTTATGAAATGTTAATTTCTTTGGTTAAACGGTGTTATAAAGAGAGATTAATCATTTTGTGGTCCGGTCTTATATAAGTTCTTTATATAGGATACCCCCACTCACATGTCTCCACATGAACGATTTGGATCAAATTGTCTGTAATACTTACAACTCTTGTAACATTTACAAAGTGGATCATATCCGTAGTGTCACTAGGATAAAGAACCCAATCTTGTCCATATACTACAAACCATTTAGGTTATTAATTTAAAATGATTTACTTGTATGCCTACCGCATACTGTTCAAGTTACATAAAATAACCTTGGATCTTTCTTTAATGGGTAACTGCATGTATAAAATAATCAACCATTATTTCAAATAACTTATCAATTACGAGGTTTTGGGGCATATATTCCAACAATCTCTCACTTACACTAAAATTGATGAGATATAAGTCGGTAAGACATATATCTTAGGACATACTTTATACCCAACATGCTCTCTCATGTTCCCTAGCGCACTATAGACATGTCTCATAGTTCTAGACATTCTAGGAGATTCTCTCATACTTTAGCCTAAAGAATCCTGTCATATAATTCAAACTATTATGTTAACAAAAACCATCTAGTCACCACCATGATGTTATTCTCGATCTATTTTTATTCCTACAACTTGGTGTTTACAAATATCTTCATACTTAGTCCTTGCACCACACTATCTCATAAAAGTGGATAGACTATTTCATGTCTGAAACAACTTTCAAATAGTGAAGGATATACCATGGTTATGCAAATTATTGCTTCACAAACAAAAATATTGTCTTGTAGTCTAATTTACACCACTTAGGATAAGATATGGATTTCACTAAACCATGTATGAGACAGTGTATCTCATGAAAGTTCAAATCTTAAACTTTATACATCTCTGTCTCATTATTCATAAGTTTTAATTTTCACTTTAACCGATATAACTAACCAATTATATATTAAATGTTAATAAGTCTCATGTAAGAATAGTTAAGTGACAGAATAGGAAGGGAGAAGAAGAAGAAACAACAGCCTCTGAAATGAAACTAATTTCAGTTTTCTTACTCCTCTTGTGTATATTTTTCTATATTACATTGTATGGAAGGGCTCTCTTTATATACACTAAATGAGTGAATAAGGACAAAGAATAAAAGAATCTTGGCAAAGAAATAATGGTAGGCCGTTACAACAGATTTGATATTTTAGGGAAGAAGAGCCACGGCGGCAGGAGGATCCATATCAGCAGTGGTGTGGCGCCTTATCAGCTTCTGACTGTGTTCGACGCTCATCCTCAACATCCCCCCTCAAGCCAGAGGGTATAGTGTTTAACCCGAGCTTGCTTCGCAAGTACGTGAATCGATCGTAAGGGAGAGCTTTTGTTAGACAGTTGACAAGCTGTTCATTGGAAGGAACATATCTTACTTCTAAGCAGCCTCCAAGAGCCTGATCTCTAACAAAGTGCACATCAATTTCAATGTACTTGGTTCGAGCGTGGAAGACAGGATTGGCGGCCAAGGTGCCAGCATCCATATTGTCACACTATAATACAGGTACACCAGATGGGGAGAAGCCAATTTCAGAAAGTAAATTGCGTACCTATATGATTTCAGCGACAGCATGAGCAAGGGCTCGGTATTCGGATTCAGTGCTCGATCGGGCGACAGCCATTTGCTTTTTGGATGACCAGGAGATGAGGGTGGAGCCAAGATAAAGGTAGTAGGAAACTGTTGATTTACGATCATCAAGATTGGAGGCCCAGTCAGCATTTGAGAAGGCAGTGGTTGTAAGACTGTGGTCCGGTTGTATAATGAGGCCATGATGTAAGGTGCCTGTGAGATAGCGAAGTACTCATTTTATTGCTGACCAGTGGACATCCGTAGGGGCTTTAAGGAATTGGCTAAGCTTATTAATGATAAATGCAATCTCAGGTTTGGTGTTTGTGAGGTATTGAAGAGCACGGATCGTGCTTCTGTAGGGAAGAGGATCGGATAAGGGGTTTCCACTATTTAATGAGAGCAGAGTGCCAAGGGCAGCTAGGTTCGGACACGGTTTCATATTTTAGAGGTTGAGTTTGGATAGAAGGTCAGCAATGTATTGAGATTGATTGAGGTGAAGGCCAGAAGGTAGATAGGTTATTTGAATGTCGAGGAAGTAGTCAAGTCGGTCGAGGTCTTTGAGCCAGAATTTAGTGTTTAGAGTGGAGATAAGGTGAGTTATTTGAACTGTGTCACTGCCGGTAATGATGAGGTCATCGACATACACAAGCAAGATAGTGATAGTTGTGGTAATGCGAAGGTAATAAAGGGAGGTATCAAGGGTGCTTACTTGGAAGCCAGACCGGTGAAGGAAAGTTTTCAATTCATCATTCCATGCCCTTGGGGATTTCTTGAGACTGTATATTACTCGGTTGAACTTGCAGACATGGTGTGGTAATGACGGATTTTGGAACCCCGGGGGTTGGGTCATATATACGGTTTCTTTTAATGTGTCATTCAAGAAGGCATTGTTGAAGTCAATCTGTCGGAGCGCCCACTTGTTTGATACTGCCAGAAAGAGGACGATTAGAATTGTGGATGCCTTGACAACTGGACTGAAGGTGTCAAAGTAATCAAGACTAGGGTGTTGATGGAAGCCTTTAGCAACAAGGCGGGCTTTGTGTTGTTGAATCGACCCATCTGCATTTCGTTTGAGTCGGAAAACCCATTTGCAGCCAATGACATTCTGATGAGGGGTTGACGGAACCAGAGTCTAGGTTCCGATACAATGCAGAGCTTCAAGTTCGGCCACCATGGCTGAGTGCCACTGAGGAATAGCTAAGGCACGAGTGACAGTTGTAGGTTCAAGTAGGGAGGGGTCTGAGGATACAGAGGCAGTCCAAGCTTTAGGTCAGAAAATGCCAGACTTGCCCCGAGTGATCATGGGATGATCATTTGTGACTGGCCGAGAAGTTGATTGCAGGGTAGGTGGGGGTGAAAGAGATGAGAAGTTGACTGTGGAGGTAATGGATTTTGACTTATTGACGGGGATAAAGTAGAAGTTAGAAGAAATGGAGAGGGAGAAGGCGGGGGTAGAGAGTGTGGACTTTGGAGAGAGAAGTTTGGAGCGGAAGAGGGCAACTAAGGAGTGATTGGGTTTGGGTCAGGTGCTGGTCGGATAAGTGGAGTTTGGGCCAAGGGAGGTGGGTTAGGTGTGATTTGGGCTACGGTCTGTGAAGGTGCTAGGCCCATGGAAATTGAGTTGGAAGGGTTGGGTGGTGAGGATTGAGGAAAAAAAGCAGTGATTGATTGAGTCGGAGACGTGATACTTGGGTTGGAGAGGATCCGAAACCCGACCGAAATAGGAAGTCATCTTCGTTGAAACTGACATGTCGTGAGACGATCACCTTGCCATCATCTGTGAGACAGCAAAAACCTTTGCAGATTGGTGAAGGTCCAAGATAGACACATCTTCGACTGTGGAAACCGAACTTATGGTTCTAATATGGCCATAGATTGGGGTAGCATGCACAGCCAAAGACTCGGATGGACGATAGATCCAATGTGGTGTGAAAAAGAACCTCCATGGGGCTTTTGTCCTTAAGAACAGGGGAAGGAAAAGAGTTAATAAGCATAGGTGCTGTTTGAAAAGCATACCACCAGAGATGTAAATGCATGGAAGCCTGAGCAAGGATCGTGAGTCTGGTTTCAACAACGTGACGGTGTTTTCGTTCAGCACGGCCATTTTGAGCCGAAGTATATGGGCATGACACTCTGATCTGAATACTCGGATGTTCACAAATGTGCGCCACTGTTTTAAATTCGCCACCACCATCCATTTGCAAGATCCGAATAGTTTTTTCAAATCGAGTTTGGACAAATGACTTGAAGTTCTAAAAGGTAGAGGCAGTGTCACTCTTCTGTTTCAAAGGATATATCCATGTGAATCTACTGAAGTCATCTATAAACAGAGCATAATATCGAAAACCATCAGCCGATGGTACTGAGGCAGGTCCCCATAATTCAGTATGAACCAAATCAAATGGGGATTGTGCGTGCGAGGATGAAAGAGAAAATGGGAGGTTGTGGGTTTTCCCAAATTGACAAGCTTCACAAAAAACAGAGTTTTCATTATCATAAGTTTTTAGATTACATCCACTAATTAACTTGGCCAAAATTTTAGGGGATAGATGTCCAAGACGCCTGTGTATGAGAGACTTGGATATTGATGTACTCGCGGTAAAGACAGGTAGTGAAGAAGAAGAAGAAGCTGGAGTAGTCGTGCTATCACTTGGGATCGCCTTGATGCTAGATACATTATTTATCAATGGGCTGACACAATCCATTTGGTAAAGACCATCCTTAAGCTTGCCTCTTAGAAGTTCCTCTCCCGAGTCCTTGTCCTTAACCACACAAAAATTAGCGTGAATTTCAACAAATAGGTTATTATCCTTGGCCAGTCTAGAAACATTAACCAAGTTCTTATCAATGTCAGGAACATAAAGTATATTCAGTAGGGAGAGAAAACCAGATTTAGAATGTATGGTCGAAAACCCATATTGAGATATTTTAAGTGGAGTCCCATTTCCAACAATTACTTTGTCTGTACCTGTGTAGTTTACGGCAGAGGTTAAGAAGTTGGGGTTGTTAGTCACATGAGTGGAAGCCCACTATCAGCATACCAGTTGGGGTCTGCTATGGTTTCAAGTGAGGCAATGCTAGAGTGAGTGATCAATGTTAAAGTGTTTTGATTTAAGATCGGCTAGAGGGCAGTTGGGTAGATTTAGCTCGATTGTGGGTTTGATGGGGATTATTGAAGTCTTTATTGTAGCAGAAGAAGCAAATGTCAGCAGTGTGGCCTAGCTTACCACAGGTTTGGCATGTTGGTCGATTTGTTGAAGCATTATTTCAGCGACCCCTTCTCCTATTTCGACCTCCACCTCCTCTGAAGTTTGAGGGCTGAGAATGTCCCTGTGAGTTGCGGTACTGATTTGGACTTGCTTGGGTATTTCCTTGCACTACATTTACCGAGATTGGGTTAGGAGAAAGGGAGATATTGGATATCCCAGACACTTCAGTCTTGATGACCAGCTGATATTCAAGGCGTTTTTCATACAAAAGAAGATCAGACTGTAGATCTGACCAACATATTGTGCCTTTGCTTTGAATCGCTACAACCACTGGGTTGTATTCTTCAGCTAAACCGGACAATACTTGAGAAACAAGAACAAATAGGGACATAGGGGATCCAGCAAGAGCACGTTCGTCAGAATATCTCTTCATTAAGGTTAAGTACTCACTCATTTTGAGGGCTCCTTTGCGTGTTTGTTGAAACAGCCGCTTGAGGTAATCGGTTTCTGCCCTTGATTGTACAGGATGATGGTTTAGGGGATCCATTGACCTTTAAAAAGCCAATGGAAGACATTGACAAGGAACAATGGATAAAAGCCATGGATGATGAAATGAAGTCTATGTACTTCAACTCTATCTGGGAACTTGTAGATCAACCACATGAGGTTACACCTATAGGTTGCAAATGGATCTACAAGAGAAAACGAGACCAAACTGGCAAGATACAGACCTATAAAGCCAGACTCGTGGCAAAAGGTTTTACCCAAAGAGAATGAGTTGATTATGAAGAAAATTTTTCTCTTGTTACCATGATTAAATCAATAAGAATACTACTTTCTATTGCCACATATTATGAATATGAGATATGGAAAATGGATGTCAAGACAGCTTTTCTGAATGGCTATCTTGATGAAAGTATTTTTATGTCTCAACCAGAAGGGTTCATCAAAAAAGGACAAGAACAGAAATTCTGTAAGCTTAATCGATCCATTTATGGATTGAAACAAGCATCCAGATCCTAGAATATAAGGTTTGACACTGCGATCAAATCTTATGGCTTTGAACAGAATGTAGACAAATCTTGTGTGTACACGAAAATAGTCAACAAGACTGTAGCATTCTTAGTTCTGTATGTTGATGATATCTTGCTCATTGGGAATGAGACAAGTTTCCTTGCTGACATAAAGAGATGGTTAGCAATACAGTTCCAAATGAAAGATTTGGGTGATGCTCAGTGTGTTCTAGGAATACAGATCTTTTGGAACCAAAAAAATAGAACATTGGCACTATCTCAGGCATCTTATATTGACAAGATGTTGTCAAGGTATAATATTCAAAATTCCAAGAAATGTATGGTACCTTTTAGGCATGGAATTCATTTGTCGAAGGAACAGTGTCCTAAGACACCTCAAGAGGTTGAAGAGATGAACAGAATTCCATACGCATCTACAATTGGGAATTTAATGTACGCTATGTTGTGTACACGCCCTGACATATGCTTTGCAGTTGGAATTGTCAATAGGTCCAATCCAATCCAGGACACAGTCATTATACTGCTGTCAAAAACATCCTCAAGTATCTAAGGAGAACGAGGGACTATATGTTTATGTATAGACCTAAGGATTTGATCCTTACAGGATACACTAATTTTGATTTTAAAATTGACATAGATTCCAGGAAATCTACTTTAAGATCAGTTTTCACTCTTAACGAAGGAGCTATAGTTTGGAGAAGCATTAAGCAAAGTTGTATCGCTGACTCCAAATATGCACCTACCTATCACACTGTATTGTGACAATAGTAGTGTTGTTGCCAATTCAAAAGAACCCAGGAGTCATAAACATGGAAAACACATTGAAAGAAAGTATCATCTCATACGGGAGATAGTGTACAGAGGAGATGTGATCGTCACAAAGATTGCCTCTGAACACAACCTTGCTGATCCATTCACAAAGACCCTCTCGGCTAAAGTGTTCGAGGGCCACCTAGTTGGACTAGGACTCCGAGTAGTGTAACCTAAGGAAAGTGAGAGAATATCTATGGTATTAGAGATGCCTTAATTTATTGTATTTTTTCCATTATGTTTCTCAACATTATATTATATATATTTATTCTCACTGGAGTTTTAGTCCAAGTGAGAGATTGTTGGGAATGCCCTACTGATGCGTTGTGAATTGTGATGTGATTATGGTGTGAATTTGCGGTGATGTGTTATGCATTGCACATGCAAATTTTCCTAATAAGACCCAAGTATACGCCTCACTAGGTTTCCTGGTAAGTCTAGGGTCGAACACAGGAACTACTGAGTAAATATGCTATAGTTAATTTGATTCTCTTGCGGTGTTGAAAAAAAATAAGTTGGATGGTGTTTTGATTAAGAATATTTCCTATGCGACGGAGTTCGAACAAAGAGTTGATGAAATCGAGAGTTACAATGAGTATGCGATGAACAGGTTGAGAAGGGGTTTAGCTAACACTTCCTAAGATTATGTACAAGTTATGCGATCATGCTACACACAAACAACAGCATGTCATCTCTCAATGCAAATGTCATAATTCCTATTTCTAGGACGCATGTGATGTATATGAAAATGTCGATAGGACTTATGTCTAAGCCTCTATTCTTGTCTATGCAATGATGAATGATGCACACATATACAAGGTGACTGCATATTATCATATCTTATTTCTAGGGTGCATGCGATGTGTAAATAGCGATAGAACTTATGTCTAAGTTTCTATTTCTTGCTTATGCGGTTCTAATCTGACTCTCTCAAGCCTAGATTCTAATCTGACTCTCTCAAGTCTAGATTCTATCTTTAGACTACTCTCTCAAGTATCTATAAATGGTAAATGACGCATACATAAGATAAGATGATCGCATAAAATGTAAATCTTAGGTCATGCTAGCTATGTACTTCTCAACCGATTCGGAAATTTAGCTACTCATGCGAAATGTGGAGAGATTGAACATAGATTGAAATGAGATTTCCATTTTCTATAAGTAAAGTCCCGAATACAAAATAACAAATGAAATTTAGAGATAAGAAGCTCGGTAAGCAATGTCTTACTTCCCGTGGCCTTTTACACTGTCTTTTTCACTCCAAATCTGTCCAGATGAATATTCTTTCTCTCGCAAGTGTTGGCCCTCTCTCCCTTTGTAGTACTTTCTGGCATTCTCTCGATCTGTCCAGGAATGATCTCTCGGCTTCTTTGTCTTCTAGCTCATCACCGTCTTCTAAGTATAAGTATGTACGTGAACAGACTAACGGCTCTCTAACTTATTCTCTATATAATATATCTTTTTTTTTTTTACTCTGGTGGCCTTCGGTATTTATAGAGCTCAAGGTGAAGCAGCCTTTCTCTCTAATGATTGCAATGATGGGCAGTCATTAAATCTCCTGCTCTGATGCGCCGATTAATGGTCACCGAAAGTTGAGTGTACTTGCTACAGTGTGCTTTAATGGCTTGTCAACTAAATTCGGATTCGACCGTTATCAGCTTTCTGTCCCATCATGATTTATTATGTTGTTACCTTGATGCACAGTCTTTATGCAACCACCTTCTTAAGCAACTTCTCACAATCGCATACGATCGCATGACTTTGCGATCGCAATTTTTCAAGCGCGCGGATGCCTAATTCCGTGGATCGCAATTTTACTTGTGCCAACGCATTTTTCCTGCACAAAATAAGTAAATTAACTGCTTTTATGCGATGGGCGCATGCGATTGCAATTTCCTCAGTTTAACGCTTTTGGACATGATATTGCTTATTTTTACCAACGCATTCTCTCATTGTTTTACTTATTTGAGCTATAATAACGTGTATTTCTACCCGTTATCACCTACAACTCACAGTTCGTGTTAAACATTCTATTTATCAATAATAGTAAATTGTTGATTTTGCATTCTATTATGAAAATCCAATAAACATATCCATGGCTATAGTTTGAATACTGTAACTTTATGTAGTGACATAAACAGGAACAAGTTAACAGTATAGTCTAAATGGTCTAATAAGTATATGGATGAAATTGGGTATCTCATTCTGGTAACACTATTGGATGCGGCCCACTCTGTAGTTGTTACAAAGAGTTGTAAAGTGCTACAAACGATGTAATACACGGATCGTTCATGTTGAGACATGTGAGTAAGGGCATCCTATGCAATGAGTTTGCATATAGACTGAACCACGAAAATAGTCACTTTTTTTTATAACGACCATTTACTGTTAAAACTGACTATTTCATTTATTAAATAACCTAGGTTAACTCGATCTTAATCCTGAGCTAGATATGAACTCCTGTTTGTTCGAGATTATCCTTTGATCTGCAAAAGATGAGAGTAGTCCAATAGCACTGCTCAATAAGCTTCCCATTTTGAGGATAAGACCGGATGAATAGCTGGGGACATAGCTTTGCAAAATGGAATTCACTCCTACCCAATTTAGGGTTAGCAGATAGGTTGTTCTCTTAAGTAATGATTCCAGGTCTTGAACAATCGGGGCTCCGCCTTTTCATGATAGAGAAAGAATTTTATTCATAGGTGTTATGAATCAGAATTGTTCATTAAAGGGTCAGTGGGAACTTAAGGAGCAAGATGTATTCATAGGGCTAAAACGGTTATATTGACTCAACTGTGATTATGAACAATATATGAAGAATCAACTTACTGATTATGGTTATAAAGTGGATATAATATAACTACAGTGAGGGGAGTTCAACTATGGGCTATAGTGGAGTGTCCCATTAGTTAACGAATAGGGGTTAAATCGATCTAATGAGTTTAGCCGATTAATCTTGGATCGTTGAGCCCATGATCTGTAGGTCCGTGAGATCCCCTACTAGCTCGTAAATGGTTAAGCTTTAGAGTAGCTTGAGAAGTTAATTTGAAACGTTCAAATTAAAATTAAATGGAATAGGAGAATATATATTTAAATATGATTTAAATATATGAGGACAGATTTGTGCAAAAATTAATTTAATATTTGATATTAAATTAATTAGTATCTTTTAAATTAATTTATGAAATTAATTTTAGAAAATTATTTTTTCAGTTTGAAAATCAAAATGGTTTTCAAAATCAAAATTTTGATTTTGAGATAAATTGGAAAATTGGAAAAACATGCACAAAATGGAATTTCATGGTTTTCCATTATCATCTTCTTCATGCTCACATAAAACCCACTTCCTTTTCTTCATTAACTCCAAGTATGAGCTGCAAGCTATGCACATTTCTTCTTTGCATGTTCACCTGCAATAAATAAAGAAGAATGGAGTGATTTAGAGGCATGCATTCAACAAAAATTTGAGAAAAAAATTTTAGCTGAAGACGTGTTCTTCGAGTGAGTGTTGTGGTGAGCTTCTCCTTGCGTTTTACATTGCTTCAAGTTGTTCTTGAGTCCCACAACTCAGTCTAAAGCTCCAAGAGGATAGTGGGGAAGATCTTGAGGTAGTTCACGATGATCTTTGGAGAAGACTGTTGTTGTTTTATCGAGATCTTGAAGAGTTTTTCAAATGTATGATCTAAATCCCTCTTATTTAGATGAGCATGCTTTAGTTTATGCAAAAATTAGTGAATTTGAATGCTTATTGATCCTTGTTACTTCCGTTGCATGTTATTACACTCTTACACTTGGGTCATTGAGTTGTAGAGCCAACCTAATAAAAGCTGATCTACTGCTATCCACGCATCATAGGCTGGATTTGGTTGATGTTCTATTTCAGATGTGGGGGTTGTGGCTGGTTCTAAGCTCAAGCTCTCACCGGAGCTTTCATGGACCTTCTTTGTGATGAATCGACTGGGACAAGGGTGTTCTCCAGTTAGATACCCTCTAGCCTGTAGCTCCTAAGTATGGGCCAGGTGAGATTTTGCCATAGGAGGAAATTTGACATGTCCATTTTGATGGACGTTATCTGGTTTAGCAGTTGGTTCAACGGAGGGCCTGCGATGTTGTCATTGTTGACAACAACGACTGGGAGGCTGGTTGATGATAGAGATGACTCAGTGTTCACCATGGTTGGCTTTGATACCAAGTTAAATGGCAAAATAGGAAGGGAGAAGAAGAAGAAACGACAGCCTCTGAAATGAAATTAATTTTAGTTTTCTTACTCCTTTTGTGTATATTTTTCTATATTACATTTTATGGAGGGGCTCCCTTTATATACACTAAATGAGTGAATAAGGACAAAGACTAAAAGAATCTTGGCAGAAAAATAATGGTAGGCCGTTACAACAGATTTGATATTTTGGGGAAGAAGAGCCACGGTGGCAGGAGGATCCATATCAGCAGTGGTATGGCGCCTCATCAACTGTTGACTGTGTTTGACGCTCGTCCTCAACAAGAATTACATTCCCTCAACACTTAAGGTGTCTAAGGAAACTTTTCCTTAGACATATCAAGTTCACTTTAGAATGATACACTACCATTCCATCTGAAGCTATTGCATCAAACATTCAACAACTTTATAAATGTAAGATGCATGAGAGAAACTTAACATCATGTCCTCAACATCTCTATGTGGATATTTAATATACAAAATCACTTCAAATCAACTATTTGAAATTGGTTAAATAGTCAAACTTTCATACTGATTTTTACTTCATTCATAATGAGTAAATATCAATATAAAACATATAAATACCCATTTTTCATTTTCTTGTCTATATAAGAACATTTTCATTGTTCAAAGTCATGGATTATGATACTATATCAAACCCTTATACTTAAAGATCCTAATTGTTAAATTCATTTTTCAAATGAACATCACAATTTTGCAAACTTTTTGCAATTCAATTTTGAAAATGTTATTCATTTGTGTAGATCCATTGAACTTCTTTCCGTAAAAGAATTAGTTCATTTTTATATATCTCATATGCAACAATAAATCAAATAATACATAAAGATTCTATTAAAGTAACAAGTGAGAAAATTGACTCATAGTCTAATTTCCTTATCAGTTGCGGCGCTGGTCTTCAGCATTCGCTAAGAGTCTCATTTGGAAGATTACTACCTTCAAATTCTACACTTTTATGTCTCATTTTTTAGATCATTCATATCCTATGGGTTTTACCTCATCAAGAAAATCTAAAAAACAAACTGAGATTAAGTACACATACTTTATCTCAAGTTTTATGACTTTGACGTAATGTCTTTTGTCAACACTCTTCAATTCTTGTCATCCAGTATGACAACTTTAACTTCCAATAAGTCATAGCAAATGTTGAGTCATCTCATAACTCTTCTCTTACTTTTGAGGTTTATAAGTTTCCATTTTGTCATCTTATATGACAATGTAGATTTCAAGTAAGCCTTTGTAAAGGTTGAGTTATCTCATAATTCTCCTACTACGACAAAGACTTATCTAGTTGACAATTAGAATTTGACTTATAAATGAAAATAAATGGTTGACAACACTTATTAACTATTAAGTGGTTTTATGTAAAACTAGTTCATCAACACAAATTAACCTTTTTACAGGTTCGTAGCCTTTTATTTGACATTTCTAATAAAATCGGTATTTGTCACGCAAATATATTATTTTATTTTCGATTGTACAAAAGGTCATTTTATAACTCCTTAAGGACTACCTAAACTTAGGTGTATTTTCAAACATTTGTTTTACCATATTTGTTAAGGGTTCTTTTTGACAAAAGTATCTCAACTTACCCAAATACTGAAATGTCGTAAACCAGTTTTACAATACTTTCATAATCCAAGATTGTTTCTCAAATATTTTGGAGAAAATAATATTCAACATTGCAATCTCTATTGCATGTCCTTAATGTAGTTTCGCATCAGTGTAATTTTCAAAAGATTAGGATTACGTTTAACAAAGTACTCAACATGTACTAAGTTTAACAAGGCTGCACTTCCCCTCTTGCAGCACGATCTTATCCAAATTGTACCTAATGCTTAGAGTTGAGATCTAATCTCATTTCTATCAATTAGGCATGGTACAATAAATTTCCTGTACTAATCATTTTGATCTTATCATAATGTCACAATAGATTTTCCTAAATGATTTAAACTTTAATCTACTTTCTTTTAAACATTTCAAATAAAATAAAACTTAAGTTGCATTAGATTAAGATACTTTTGCTCATGGATACTCATCGGTCATATTGATGATATATTACGATGCCACGTTTACATTTTCAGTCACTAGACCACTTGGGTCAAAATGCATAAGCCCAATGGATCCTTTTGCCAGGTATCCTTATTTAATAAGGTTCAATGACACTCTTGCATAAAAAGAAAAACTTTTGATAGACAATAATAATGATTTAACTCTAACTCTTAGAGAATTACCCGTAATTATCATTTAAATGCCAAGGACAAGTATCCTTTTGAGGTGAAAAAAATTGTCTTTCTTTTTGGGTTCGTTAATCCTTACTCTCTCTCAATTTAGTATTTAGATTTGTTAACTTTTAACACAAAAAGTGTATTTATTTAAAGATGAACATATTTTCAAACAACTTTTGAAAAGCATGCCTTATCACTAAAAACCATTCATACTCTATGAAATATTTAGTAATAAAGTATGGAGAAATTAAATTTGTCTTATAATGATAAAGGTATCATATTTAGTATAAATAATTGATATTTTAATGTCTCTAACTACTTTAACTGAGATGAGCTTTCTGTTACCAACTAGTAGAAGTTATATACTGATTTAAGTATTTGCTAAGAGACACAATTTAATTGTAATGAAGAGAAGAAAAAAATTATGATAGTGAATCCTTATTCAACTATCAAAGTGTGAATGTTTATTCTTTACCAAGAACTTAGTAAATCAAATTTATTTTATTCTTACTTTTCCTTTTTTTTAAGATATTTTTAAATTTTCTTATCGTGTGACATCCCAGGCTAATTTGGAAACTTTTTTCTCATAGCCTTTAATCATAAAATTTTTTTTTTGGACTCAGATAATACCTAACTTTTGAGATCATTTAGCTTCCCAAGACTCCAATATACAATATGTTTTTGTCATGACTTTTCTTCTAATCCAGACACATCATATGTTATCTAGATGATAAAAGTAAACGATCATTTCATTTTTAATTCATGAATTGGCAACAATCTCTTGAGGACAATTCCCAAATAAAAGACAAATTTAAAAATACATTATCATTAAGTGTTGATGACATTTATCCAGGTAACTTATTTATCAAACTTTTTCACTTATGTCCGTAATTAAAAACTAAATCTCTAAAGAGAAATCAACATAACCTTGAAATATATAAAACGTGTTATTTGACTATATGCATTCTCTTATCCATTCTAATTCAACATAGAAATTAAAAAGAATATAATAGATTTAATATGAATCTTATTCATATTAATTTAAAAATTCTATTACTATGATACTTCAGTGTTTAGAACAAGCGCCACTGAAAGGTAGTCAGTTATTCCTTCAGTGGACTTGAGACATTCTCAACCAATTGTTAAAACAGAATAACTCTAATTCCTATAACAATTAGTTACCATTGATTTGGTCAAGAAATCATTAACTTACTTAACAATTTCTTATATATGTGACCCTCCATTTTAGATCCTAGAGTTCCGCCTCAATAAGTCTGCTGAAGGGAAGAACTGATTGGAGAAAAAACGAAAGCGACCCTATCCATTTCTGGTGTTCGCCCTGATATTGACTAATGCACAAAAAAATTGAAGGGGGGTGCTCCCAAGGCGCCTCGAGGCCATGCAAAAAAATCTCACGTTGCAAATCAATGAAGGAGACTATAGGATATGTTGACACACATCCTTCTCCCACTTACTATAAATATTTTCTCTATTCACCTTGATATTGACCCATGTGTTGCTTGGAAAATGGAGAATAAATATGTGTGCATCTTATGATATGCGTTGATCTCTATGCATCGATGGTCATGCGTTGGACTAAGAAATATGCAAGATGCGCTTAAGAATATATGCGATGACCATGCGTTCCTGCCACAAGTTTTCTTGCTCTCTCGCCAAGTATAACGAGAACGCAAGTATCTTGAGGTGATCCGAGGTCGAACTCAGGGACTTGTAACTAAATGTTGTTTGTGAAGTAATGCGTTTAAGGTGATGGATAAAAGTTAAAGGATTATGCACTACTCCTACTCTTAACTAAACAAATTGAGCAATGGAAGTTTAACTAAGAGAATTGATAGAGATGCAACAGTCGTCAATGCATAATAATGTTCATTATGTTAGGTCGCCCGAGTAATCCCAGCTCGCCACACTAACACATCGCACACCTCTTGGTGGCTAGCCGCATGCTTATATCTCTATAATGCATAGTTGCGTCGAGCATAAGATCGTGCCTATCTCTAGGAACAATGCATACTTCGCTTTGGTGTGTCACTACTCACCCTCTCAGGTTATTAGTTGTGGCTAATCAACTCATAAACAGGCATTGCAACAACCCATAGACAAGCGTTGCGATAGTCTCACGCCAAGCGAAGAGGATTAACTCACTATAGCCATACAATGCACACTTCTCAGTGGGTTACTACATGCGTCCTTTCTCTAGGCTATACGATTGAGTATGTGATCGCCTTTAATAACTAAACGATGACATAGATAAAGAAGATGAAGAAGATGGCGCTAAAGGAATTAAGATATGTATTGATTATAAAATGTCTTAATATCTTAAGTTAAAATGTAATACAATACAGGGGCAAGAGGAGATGGAAGGCGTGAGGAAAACAATCCCTTGCTTTTCATCCGAAATGCGTCAAGGCTGCTGGTGGCACCATGGATGGATGGTGGAGAAGTCTCTCTCGAGCTCTATCTTCGGCGAAAGCTCCGGTCATCACTCGGAATGGTTTGTGGAGGTGAAGAATCCTCAAAAAAAATCTCGTTCATGCTCTCATCTGTGATCGCAAGCATCTGCTTTAAGGCAGAAGCTCAGATGCTTTGACGTGAAGGTCCAAGGTGCTATTTATAGAGTTTAAACGCCGAGAACGATCATGATTGCGTTATGCTTTACTACTGCCTTTGTCGTTGTTGGGATTGGTGTCCTAATTCTCTTGGAGTCTCGTTGTTTTGTAAAGATACACATTGTTTAATGAATAAAATAAGTGTTATTTAATTCTGGCATTTATTCATATCCAATAAACAAAGCTCCTTGGTTATCTTATGTGAACTAAAGCATGTATATGTGATATACAAGTGGATCATGTCTTAAGTGATAACCTAAATCGGTCTGTAGTATAAGGATTAAGGTGGGATACCTGATCTTAGTGACACTATGGATACGGCCCGCTTTGTAGAGGTTTGCAAGTGTTGTAAACTACTACAGATGGTAGATCCTGACCATTCGTGTGGAAACGTGGAGCGGGGGTGTCCTACACAAAGAGTTTGTATAAGATCTGGACCACGAGATGACTATACTCTGTATATAATATCATTGATACTAAAGACTTGCATCTCACCTAAACGACCATAGGTGACACGACCTCAATCCTGAGTGTTTTGGGAACTCCTGCCTTTGACGGCGGTCCTTTGATTAGTATGGGTGAGAGTGGCCAAATTGCCAACTCAACATGCCTACCTTTTTAGGGACTTGTCTGATCTGGGAGCTGGGAACTCAATCCACAAGATAGAATTCACTCCTTTTTCGAAGCAATGATAAGTAGAGAGATTAGGGTCGATTCCAAGGCTTGAACATAGTGTCCACAGCTTCTCTTTAGAAGAGAAGACTCGGTCGTAGTAGAACTATGACTTATGTTCATTAGATGGATCAGTGATACTTAAGGAAACAAATGTAACTACAGGGGCATAACGGTTATTGGTCCAGCTGTACTTACGAGCGATCTGTGAAGGGTTGTCGCACTGCTGATTGGTTAAGATGGACATATAATATATCTCTAGTGAGGAGAGTTCAACTGTCGGTCTTTAGTGGAGTGTCTGGCAGTTAACGGATGGTGGATCCCGTGACTAAAGAGTTTAGTCAGTTATTAATGTACTGTTGGAGCTTTAGATCTACATGTCCATGAGGTCCCCTTGGTAGCTTGGATTCTATAGAGGATCAGTTCTTGGTGTTGATTTGAAATATTCAAATTTACAAGAGGTATTTTGATTATATATGATACAATCGATATGATGTATAAGATACATCTAGTGGAGGATTGATGTAAATGAGATTTATATTAAGTACCATGGAATAGAAAAAGAACTATGGTTTATATGTTTCATGAGATGAAATATTAAAGCTATAGGTTATAAATATAGGATGATAAGTTGGTTATTATTTATATTTATAATAATATTAATTATTGGATAATTAATACTTTTTCTTTTAAATAACCAAAGTAGTGGGTGGTTATTGGATCATGGTAACCGTGAGTTTAAAAAGAAATTGGTTTCGTATTTTGAAAAATAAGTTTTACAAAAGTTTGAAAAGGATTTTGAGTTTTCTCTCTGGCGAAAAGAAACTTACGGAAGTCATCAAATAAATATAGATTTACTAAACAACGGCTGGACGAGCTAAACGATCGTGAAGTGTTTACTAAACGATTGCATAGCTTTGCTAGACGATCGCTGGCCCCAAGGTAAAAGATCGTGTAAAGTGTGTAGGCGAGAGACCGAGCTAGACAATAGAGCTAAACGGTCGCATAGCTTTTGCTAGACGATCGTATAGTTTTATCTAAACGATTGGGCATCAACCTATACAATAGGTCTCTGACTTCTCCCACTTGCCCAGTCGTGTATGCGTTCTTTCCTCCATTCGTCTGCCTCATACAAGCCCGAACAGAGCCTACCCTTTAGATTCACACACCAAGAATACCAAGGTTGCCTCGTCGGTGGTGTCAGACTCAACTCGTCACCATCGAGGTTTTCTAGAGGCCATTCATGGTGTTGTGGAGGTCAATCATGTTACGAAAGAGTTTGTGACAGAGGAAATCGCTGAGGATGAGCACGAAGTGTTCGTTGCGGTGTTGTGGTCATGTAGATCAGGCGCTCGTGGTTGTTGTTGTTCGATCAAAGTCGCGAATCGGAGCGTGGAGACGCTTCTGCATATGTGTGTAGAGTTTCCCTCTGTACATTTGGTATTTGTTCATAGTGTAATTTCTAGATTTATTTGCATAACTGCTTGTTTTGTATTCAACTGTAAATATATGTTGATTCATGATTGTAATTTGGAATAGTCTTGTTCCACTGCTCATGAAAATCTCGTTTCCGATTTCCTTCAATTGGTATCAAAGCCAGGTTCTATGATATTCCAAATTACAGATCTGAATTGAACGCTTTTTACAGTCGCGGTGGGTTTCTGCATTTGTAGTTAATTGTTTTCTGCATTTGTGAATGAATTTGATGATTGTTTCGGGTTTGATTGTCTTTTTTGTTAAAGCTTTTGTTATTACAAAGTGTTAATTGTAAGGGCTCCTGTGTTTTTGGGAAAAATTAACTTTGCAATCGAGTCTGTAATTCAAAAAGTTCGAGTTCGTCGAGTCGTTCATAATGAAGCTTCGGCCAATGGCGATGCAGTTCTCAACAAAGAAGAAGATAGAGCGTTGGTCGGATCGTGTAGCCCTAAGGTAAACGATCGTAGGGATTTTACTAAGCGATCGTTTAGATTTTTCGTTATAGACGATCGTGTAGTATTTTCTAATCGATCATTTAGCTAATGCTAAGCGATGGGGTAAATCGTTTACCATATCGTGTGGCTTTGGTTGCGCGATCGCGTAGGCGCTGGAGGTAGGCAATCGTAGTGGGGGCATGCGATGCTCGTCGTTTAGTAGAAGGCGCGCGCTAGACGATCGTATAGTTAGCAAGCTTCATCACTTAATTACTACCTATGCGATCGCACGTATGCGATACGGAGACGCTGGCTAACCGATCGCTTAGGCGATGGTACTTCACGGCATCGTAGTCGCTTAAACGATCGCGGAAGGCGGGTGTTGTGCGGAGCGCGCTAAGCAATCATGTGCTTCAGGCTTCATCGCTTAGTAAAGGTACATGATCGTGTAGTAAAAGCTAAACGATCGGTTGGATTTTTCTAGACGATCGTATAGTAGATGCTAAATGATCATTTAACTCTGGAACGCTGGTAAGCGATAGAGCAAAGAGTTTGTTTTATCGTGTAGACGATCGCGAGGAGCTTAGTACATGATGATTAGAGAAGTGATGCTTTGTCGAGCGGTTCAAGACCCGGTTCGCCTGTTTGAACCAAAGACTCCTTGTCTTTGTAATAGTTAGCTTTTCTTTTGTGTTTTAAGACAATTTTACCTGGAGACTCCTTCATTTTTTATTGCTTATACATGTGATGTATGGTGCTTATATATCAAATTGTTTGTCATATAGTTAAAAACCCACCTTAGATTGTGCAATTATTCATGCATCAGTATTATAAATGTTATAATCTTGCATGAAGAAATTACTTGATAGCATGCGCATGCATCATGAAATATAAGAGTTATATTTTGCATGCATTGAGCATTATCATGCATCATCCTTTTATTATAAATGTTTTAGTCTAAGGGTGAATGGAAGCATGTTTTGCTTGTTTCATTGTCGTTTTGTATAAGTGTTATATAAAAGAAGTAGCAATGAATGGACAATGTATTGAGCATGAAACTTAGGCCGTTTATAAACGTTATGAATGCCTTGCATGTGTTAGCTTCGTATTGTGGTTGTTTCCATTTATAAGTGTTATAAAGGAAATTAGACCTAAAATCGATAATTTAGAGTTACATGCGGACTTATGGTGAACTCAAGTTTTTTTCTTTGGTTTTAAAAATTGGAATGAGATAGACCTAAGTTCATTTGGTTCTAAAGAGTTTAGTAACCTAGATTAATCTTTTAAAATTGGTTTAATAGGATTAAATTGATTGGAATAAAAGAATACATTTTTTGTAAACCTATCTATAAGGGACCTTTTGTCTAAGGTGGGTTCTGGCTAGGTTGGGGTTCTTAAGTTGACGGAAACGTAACACCCCTACCTCGGAACCTACCTGGAAAGGTGAATTAGATAGATTTTCAACAAGCATGCGACGTTTTGGTTAAAGACTCCGTTAAAGAGTTTAATGGATGATGATCAAAAGTTGTTCAACTATCCAAAGTAGAAGTTACTCTAGGGAAAACCTAAAAGTCACTTAGTTAAAGTCCTTAGCCGTGTTTTTTCTAAGTAAGCTAAGTCCTATGTTATAAAATACTCAGTGGGAGGAGGAGGCGTATCAGATATGTCTATGATTCCACTCACGTTTCTCCCTATATGTTTACACCAAGAGATTCATGCTTGGCCTTGAAATGCCCTAGGATGTATCCCCCTTCGGATAGTGTTTTCATGAGTAAATATCAAGGTGGACGGAGAGAATATTTATAGTAAGTTGGTGAAAGGTGTGTGCCAACACATCCTATAGTCTCTGTCATTGGTTCACACCGTGAGATAATTTTGTATGCCCTCGTGTCGCCTTCAGAGCGGCCTCCTTCGGATGGATTTTGTGTAGTTGGTCAATATCAAGGTGAACTCCAGAAATGGATAGAGTCGCTTTAGGTTTTGCCCCAATTGGATTTTTTCCCCTTCGGATTGGCCTTTTGGGACGGACCTCTAGGGCTTAAAATGGCGGGTCACACTACGGGAGATTGTTAAGTAAGTTAATGATCTTTTGGCCAAATCAATGATAGCTAGTTGTTATAGGAACAAGAGTTGTTCTGGTATTAATGACTGGTTGAGAACTTCTCAATTCAGATGAGGGATAACTGACCTCCCTTCAGTGGCTTTTGTCCTAAACTTTTGAAGCGTCATTGCGAAACTAGATATCACACGGGGTTCATGTTAGTTTTGCTAAAACCTTATTGGATGTTGTTTTGTTTTACAACGAGTATTTGCTTAAAACCTAACGTAGGTCAATGTGTTTTTCTTTTCAGCAACTCGTTAGTATTTCCATTTAAAGTTTTTAAAAATGACCGATTACTTATAAGGAAAAGAATCGTGTGAAACGAATTTCGTGGTAAACGACCTCCATCCCATTACTCTCCAAAAGAGGAGACAATACAGTAAATACGATTTATTGGTCTTGAAGACATGTCTGGTAGAGAATGATGATTCTGCCTGGATCCTTGATTCAGGTGCTACCAATCATGTCAGTTTCTCTTACCAAAGATTCAGTTCCTGGCAAACGTTGCCATAGGGAGAGATGACTCTTCGAGTCGATAATGGTGAGGTTGTTTCAGCTGTTGTTGTAGCCAGGCTGAAGTTATTTGTTGACAAGAAACGTTATCTGTTACTGGATAATGTTTTTGTAGTTCCCCACATTAAGAGGAACTTAATCTCAGTTTCTTGTCTCATTGAACAAGGCTATACCATCTTCTTTTCTGAGAATAAAGTGTTTATTTTCAAGAATGGAATGGAGATTGGTTATGGTTCAATGGAAAATAACTTATATGTACTAAGGCCGTTAGTCATAAAAGCCTTGTTTAACACTGAAATGTTCAGTACGGCAACAATAGCTAAAAGACCAAAGGTTTCTTCAAAAGAAAACTTCCATCTTTGGCATCTAAGGTTAGGTCACATCAACCTCAATAGGATTGAAAAGTTGGTGAAAAGTGGACTTCTAAAGAGTTTGGAAGAAAACTCCTTATCGGTATGTGAATCATGCCTTGAAGGTAAGATGACCAAACGACCTTTTAGTGGAAAAGGTTACAGAGCCAAGGAAGCCTTGGAGCTTGTACATTCAGACCTCTATGGTCCGATGAATGTTAGAGCTCGAGGTGGGTATGAATATTTCATCTCTTTCATAGATGATTATTCAAGGTTTGGGTATCTCTTCCTAATGAAACGTAAGTCTGAAGCTCTTGACAAGTTCAAGGAGTATGAGGCTGAAATTGAAAACTTGTTAGGTAAGAAGATAAAAACACTACGATTTGATCATGGTGGAGAGTATATGGACCTCCAATTCCAGAACTATATGATAGAACATGGGATTGCATCTCAACTCTCGGCCCCAGGTACACCTCAACAGAATGGTGTATAATAAAGGAGAAACAAGACCTTGTTGGACATGGTTTGGTCTATGATGAGTTATGCTCATCTTCCAGACTCGTTTTGGGGTTATGCAGTGTAGACTGCATGTTATATCCTGAACACCGTTCCCTCAAAAAGTGTTTCTGAAACACCTTTTGAGTTATGGAGAGGTCGTAAAGGTAGTTTATGCCACTTCAAGATTTAGGGCTATCAGGTACATGTGTTAGCGACTAACCCAAAGAAGTTGGAACCAGTTCAAGGTTTTCCTCTTTATGAGCTACCCCAAGGAAATGAAAGGAGGATACTTCTATGATTCAAGTGAGAACAAAGTGTTTGTTTCCACTAATGCTATCTTCTTGAAAGAAGATCACATGAGGGATCATAAGCCACGAAGTAAGCTCGTTTTACATGAGATCTCAAGTGAGACTGTGACTGCTGAGAGTTCAACAAGAGTTGTTGAACAGGCCGACAGATCAACAAGAGTTGTTGAGGTCGGAACGTCTAGTCAACCAGCTCAAGAGTTGAGACTGCCTCAACGTAGTGGGAGGGTTATAAACCCACCGGATCGTTACATGGGTTTGACTAAAGCCCATAACGTCATTACGAATGATGGGGTCGAGGATCCATTGTCTTTTAGAGAAAGCAATGAAGGATGTTGACAAAGATGAATGGGTTAAGGCCATGAACCATGAAATGGAGTCTATGTACTTCAATAACGTCTGGGAGCTTGTTGATCCACCTGATGGGGTCAAACTTATTGGGTGCAAGTGGATCTATAAGCAAAAGAGATGTGTAGATGGAAAGGTGCAAACCTTTAAGGCTAGACTCATGGCAAATGGTTATACCCAAGTTGGGGGAGTTGACTATGAGGAAACTTTCTCACCTGTTGTCATGCTTAAGTCTATCCGAATTCTCCTGTCCATAGCCACATTTTATGATTATGAAATATGGAAAATAGATGTCAAGACTGCCTTTCTGAATGGTAATCTTGAGAAGACCATCTATATGACTCAACTAGAGGGGTTCGTAGTTCCAGATCAAGAGCAAAGAGTTTGCAAGCTTAATAGGTCCATTTATGGGCTGAAACAAGCATCTCGATCTTGGAACATCATATTTGACACTGTTGTCAAGTCGTTTGGCTTTGACTAGAACGTTGATGAGCCTTGTGTTTACAAGAAGATCATCAACAGCTCAGTAGTTTTCCTGGTACTGTATGTGGATGATATCCTATTCATTAGAAATGATGTAGGATATCTGACTGACATTAAGAGTTGGTTAGCTGCCCAGTTCCAAATGAAAGATTTGGGAGAGGCACAGTATGTTCTCGGGATCTAGATCATTCGGGATCGCAAGAACAAACGGTTAGCCCTGTCTCAGGCATCATACATTGATCAATTGTTGATCAAGTACAGGATGCAGGATTCCAGGAGGGGTTTGTTACCTTTCAGGCATGGAATCGTTCTGTCTAAGGATTAATGTCCTAAGACACCTCAAGAAGTTGAGGAGATGAGACGGATTCCCTATGCTTCTGCTATAAGAAGCATGATGTATGCAATATTGTATACCAGACCCGACATTTGCTATGTAGTAGGGATTGCTAGTCGGTATCAGTCCAATCTAGGATTTGATCACTGAACGGCAGTCAAGACAATCCTCAAGTATCTTTGGAGAATGAGAGACTACATGTTTGTGTATGAAGATAACGATTTGATCCTTACAGGATACATGGACTCTGACTTTCAGACCGATCGAGATTCTCGTAAATCGACATCGAGTCAGTGTTTACTCTAAATGGAGAGACTGTAGTTTGGCGAAGCATCAAGCAAGGATGCATCGCGGACTCCACTATGGAAGCCGAATACGTAGTGGCTTGTGAAGCAGCTAAAGAAGTTGTTTGGCTGAGGAAGTTTCTTACAGATTTGGAAGTTGTTCCAAATATGAATTTGTCTATCACTCTTTATTGTCATAATAGTGGGGCTATGGCAAATTCGAAGGAGCCTTGGAGTCATCGTCGAGTTAAGCACATAGAACGAAAATATCACCTGATTAGGGAGATTGTGCATCGCAGTGATGTGATAGTCGAACAGATCGCATCGGAGCACAACGTTGCTGATCCATTTACAAAGGCCCCTACGGCTAAAGTGTTCGAGGGTCACCTGGAGAGTCTGGGTTTGCGGGACATGCGGCATCTTGTTTAGGGTAAATGGGAGATGATATTGGGGTATGCCCTAGTTTATTGTATATTGTAAATTTTTATATTGTATTGTACATTAGTCTCCCGAGTCATTAGGAGCGGGGGTGTCCTATACAAAGAGTTTGTATAAGATCTGGACCACGAGATTACTATACTCTGTATATAACGCCATTGATACTAGAGACTTGCATCTCACCTAAACGACCATAGGTGACACGACCTCAATCCTGAGTGTTTTGGGAACTCTTGCCTTTGAGGGCGGTCCTTTGATTAGTATGAGTGAAAGTGGCCAGATTGCCAACTCAACATGCCTACCTTTTTGGGGATTGTCTGATCTGAGAGCCGGGAACTCAATCCACGAGATGGAATTCACTCCTTTCCCAAAGCAAGGACAAGTAAAGAGATTGCTCCCTTAAGGGCTGATTCCGAGGCTTGAACATAGTGGGCACAGCTTCTCTTTGGAAGAAAAGACTCGATCATAGTAGGACTATGACTTATCTTCATTAGAGGGATTAGTGGTACTTAAGGAGACAAATGTAACTACAGGGGCATAACGGTTATTGACCCAGCTGTACTTACGAGCAATCTGTGAAGGGTTATCGCATTGCTGTTTGGTTAAGATGGACACATAATATATCTGTAGTGAGGAGAGTTCAGCTATCAGTCTTTAGTGGAGTGTCTGGCAGTTAACGAATGATGGATCCCGTGACTAAAGAGTTTAGTCAATTATTCACGTACCGTTGGAGCTTCGGATCTACATGTCCATGAGGTCCCTTGGTAGCTTAGATTCTATAGAGGATCAGTTCTTGGTGTTGATTTGAAATATTCAATTGACAAGAGGTATTTTGATTATATACGATATAATCGATATGATGTATAAGATACATCTAGTGGAGGATTGATGTAAATGAGATTTACATTAAGTACCATGGAATAGAAAAAGAACTATGGTTTATATGTTTCATGAGATGAAATATTAAAACTATAGGTTATAAATATAGTATGATAAGTTGGTTATCATTTATATTTATAATAATATTAATTATTGGATAATTAATACTTTTTCTTTTAAATAACCAAAGTAGTGGGTGGTTATTGGATCATGGTAACCGTAAGTTTAAAAGGAAATTGGTTTCCTATTTTGAAAAAGAAGTTTTACAGAAGTTTGAAAAGGATTTTGAGTTTTCTCTCCGACGAAAAGAAACTCACGGAAGTTGTCAAGTAAATACAAATTTACTAAACGATAGTTGAGCGAGCTAAACGATCATGCAGGTGCGAGCTAAACGATCGTGCAGTGTTTACTAAACGATCGCATAGCTTTGCTAGATGATCGCTGGCCCAAGGTAAATGGTCGTGTAGAGTCTGTAGGCGACAGACCGAGCTAAAGGATAGAGCTAAACGATCACATAGCTTTTGCTAGACGGTTACATAGTTTTATCTAAATGATTGGGCATCGACCTATACGATAGGTCTCTGACTTCTCCCACTTACCCAATCGTGTACGCGATCGTTCTTTCCTCCGTTCGTCTACCTTATACCAAGTCCAAACAGAGCCCACCCTCTAGATTCTCACACCGAGAATACCAAGTTCGCCTCGTTGGTGGTGTCAGACTCAACTCAATACCGTCGAGCTTTTCTGAAGGCCGTTCGTGGTGCTGTGGAGGCCGTTCGTGTTGCGGAAGAGTTTGTAACAGAGGAGATCATTGAGGACGAGCGCGAAATGTTCGTGCTGTGTTCGTTGCGTTATTGTGGTCATATAGATCGGGTTCTCATGGTTGCTGTTGTTCGATCAGAGTCGCGTATCGGAGCATGGAGACGCTTCTGCATATGTGTGTAGAGTTTTCCTCTGTACATTTGGTATTTGTTCATGGTGTAATTTCTAGATTTATTTGCATAACCGCTCGTTTTGTATTCGAATGTAAATATATGTTGATTCATGATTGTAATTTGGAATAGTCTTGTTCCGCTGCTCATGGAAATCTCGTTTCCAATTTCCTTCAGTCGCTGTATGGACAATGTCACATCATCTTATCTTGTTGATGCTCCCAAGGTATGCGTTCGAGCTTATTTCTCCTAAATTGCCAACGCATTTCATCTACCTTGCGAGTAGTCTTTTATCACGATTATCACTCTGTGGACGTAACATTCCATGCGGCGAACTGATCTTTATGACAATCAACTCATGCGGTCAACTTTGCGGCGGTCTAGGATTGACACATGCGATCAATTCCTTTAATATCTGCAAAAAAAAAAAAAAAAAGAAAAAGAAAAAAAAAAGAAAAAAAAAAAAGAAAATGGACACTTTGACGCAGAATAACGCATAGTATAGGGTTAGTGAGGATTTTTGGTGTTGATTGACGCAAGCTCACTTTTCACATGAATTCTTAGTATTATCAATGCATATGTTGCTTGTTAGCCCTCATAATTCTAAATAAAAGGCTACAATAGCTTGTATTTGTACGAGCTATCACCATGCAAACTTCATCAGAAGGGTGACGTTCGTAGGGCAACTCAAGGTCGAGCATGAGTCTCACGGTGTGAACTTTCACGGAGAGCGTGAGAGAAAAATGACATATCATATACATATTTTCCCTCCCATTAAGTATGGTTCATTACTTGAGTAAATGAGGTTAACAAATTTATCTAAGTGTTATTAAATTTGTCCAATATAATAATTATTTTAGATAGTTTAACAATAAGGTTTAGTTTATTAAACTACATATAAAATTTTGACTCATTCACCTTCTAGGTCGGTTCCCAGGTAAGGGTGTTCACTTACAGACAACTTAAATACCCTAGCCTAGATAGAATTTTCCTTAGTCAAAGGTCCCTTATAGTCAATATTTTATAAATTTAATCTTTTATTTTCTCATTTTAATCCTATTAAATAAAAATAAAATATCTATTAATCTAATCTCTTTAGAAATAAAAATGAAGATTAATTAATCAAACTTTAAACTATTTAAAATAAATTAGATAATCTTATCCTAATCGAAATAGGCCAGCATGCAATCTTTTGATATGCATCTCACGATATTATTAACTGAATATAACAATTATAAACTAATTAATAAAACCATAAATTATGCATATCAAATTTCATTAACATACATGATATAACTCTTATATTACTATTAATGAAAACTATATAATAAGCATATAATATAACTTTTATATTATACACGTGCAGACTATATAGTAAAATCAGGCATATTCATATTTTGGAAATTAACCTAAATGTTAAATATAACATTTATATTGAATATGATACATGACCATGTATTTTCATTAATTAATATAACTCTTACATTAATACTAATGAAAACAATAAACATGTTATTATATAATATAACACCTATATTAGAATGATGCATGACATGCTTAATTAATATGTACTTCGGAATTCTACTGAACGGGTCGATCCTCCCCTCCCCTTTGTTTTAGCAACTTATCCTAAGGTCTCCTCACCAAGAGCTCCCCGACGACGACAGAATCATATAATATAACATCTATAATAAGATATGATGCATGAATATGTTTAACCTAAGATGGGTTTTAAAATATATGGCATACATTATGCAACATATAATTAAAATATTAATTTATCTATACATCCAATACACAATAAATTAAACAACAAAAATAGACCAAATTTTGACATCCTAATAAAAGTTATTTAAATTAATATAATCTAAATTATATTAATTTAATTAATAAGATTAAAATTTTAAAAAAAAACTTAAAAACGAAAGAAAACTGTTGCAAAACTACACAAGAACCCAATCTGCCTAATCTGGAACTGCTAGGGCGTCGCAGCGTTGGTCTTTCTTACCGAAGCGTTGCATGTCGGGTGTTTTTTTCACTTTCCATGACGGATAAACAAGGCGAACTGTAGTCAGATACTTTTAATGATGTACAAAAGATGACAGACGATAGAAATCTGCACTGAAACCCCTCGAGTCTACCCTTTGAAATTCGTTTTTCCACCTATGTTTTCGGCCTTTTTCACAGCAAACATTTTGCCAAGGATGACTCGGACTTTCAAACTCGATTAGAAAATTAAAATGCCCAAAACAACGAGCCTCTACATTGGTCTCAACGATGCAAAAAACTTGTAATCTAGAGCCAAAATTCGAAATATCTACTTTTGCAAACCCCACATACATTATGCAATAAATAACCCACATTTTTTCTCTGTTTTCGATCCAAAACAAAATCAAGATTTGGCTTTGAGATAGATATATAACACAATATATTTGTTATATATTTGAGTTTTCTAGAAATAAACCAAAGTATATTTGAATGTATGAACCAATTTGTACAATATATCGTCTTATATACCGAATGATATATATGATGTATATGAACCAATTTGTACAATATATTGTCTTATATACCGAATGATATATATGATGTATATTTACATCTTTCAATATATTTGTAAATACACCAACATGCGATGTATATTTATATTTTTCAATATATTATCGATGTTTTCAACATATACTTAAGATCTCAATAGAAAGGTGATCGATTTTCAACGAAGAAAATGAAAGAAAATAAATGAAATCTTTTAAAATGAAAAAACATTAATTTGAAAAATCATACATTAAATAAATATTAATTAAAATTAACAAATAACCAAAACAAAATCAAAATTTGAAAATAACATTGGTATAGAAAAAATTAATATTTCAAAAAAAATTGAAATGATGGTGAAAATGCTAAATTAGTCCAAAATTAAAGCTACAAGATCAGTGAAATAATTCAAAATCTATAATATTTAGAAAATATATGGTGTACAAATGATTTTTTGTGAAAATATATTTTTCATAATATTAAAAAAAGAATAAAACAAATTGGGCTACAACTGTTGGACTATGGACTTGGAAGAAAATTGGGCTTTTTTTAGTGACCATTTGTTTAGTTGCTTTTCTTTTTCTTTTCTATATAAAATATACTCTATTAATTACTTTATTAGAGTGTTCAATTAACCCTAAAATTGGTTAATTAGGACAATAGGATGATCTTAAAAATAATTTAGGAAAAAGGAATGATCGGGTATATAGGAGTAATTACACTATCATTTGGAAAAATAGTAAAAGGCAGGATCCTTTTGAATTGTAGCAAAACGTATGAATATCTCGTGAGTCCAAATTTTTGAAATCCTAAAATGTCCTCATCGTCCCTTTTAATTATAGTGTAATTAATTCGACATCTTTATTATCCAAACTGTAATTAATTGTTCAACTATATATTCCAACAAACTTTCAAAGTCAACTAAGATTATATATTCCAACAAACTTTCAAAGTCAACTAAGATCATCATTCCAAGCGAAATATTTGCCATAAATTTCGCGATTTGATAATTGTTTTGAATTTTTTAATCAGATTTAATAGTTTTTTTGAATTTTCGAATATTGTACATCAACTAATTTTCAAATCTTATTTTTAAATTTAAAATATCATATTATATTAATTATCTTAATTGAGATTTATTATTTTTAGGAAAAATTGCACAAATCACCCCTGAACAATAGAGTTTGTTACAAATACAACCTTAAAATTTAAATTTAATCAATTAGCCCCTATAGTTTATTAATTGTTGCAATAAGCCCTATTGTGTTAGTTGAAGATCAATTAAAAAAGGGTAAATTTGTCAATTCACATACCTGAAAAAATAAAAAATAAAAATAATTTCATTGCCCAATACAACCCAGTCTTCACCCTCCACATCGGCCTCCAGCTCGCCATCTTCATCGCCGACCACTCTAACTCCATTACCCACAAAGCCCTTGTTTATTTTATCAGGAAATAGAGAAGGAAATCTCTAACAAAAAACCAATTTGTACATGGATGATTTGGATGTGATGGAACCACACTCCTCAATCAACCACCACATCTTCCTTAGCCTTTCTTCTCCTTCGACATCAAGATCTTGAGGGACCTTCCATAGTCAAAACCATTGTAGCTAGAACTCGATCACTCGTCTCCCCTTTTCCCCAAATCCACCGCCCACCGTTCCAATTCTGACGACTGGACTTCACTTATGGATTTTGATCTTGACTAGGACAATCCCTAGACTTTGGATCAAATCCCTTCTTTTGCTTCCAATCTCATGTCCCCTTTTTACCCTCTGCATTGACGTGAAACGACAAGCTTAAATCGTTTAGGACAAAGGTTTTTGGGCAATGGAATTGGAGTGGTCGACGATGAAAATGGCAAGCTAGAGGCCGATGCAGAGAGTGGGGTGGGATTGAGCTGTATTTGGCGATGAAATTTTTTTTTTCTTTTTTTTTTTCAGATATGTGAATTGACAAATTTGCCATTTTTAATTGAACATCAACTAACACACGGGCTTATTGCAACAATTAATAAACTATGGGGAGTTAATTGATCAAATTTAAAGTTTAAGAGTGTAATTGTGACAAACTCCATAGTTTAGGAGTGGTTTGTGCAATTTTTTCTTATTTTTATTGTACTTTTTATTCATCTTAATCAAGATTCATGGGTTTTAAATTATTTTGAGCATTATATTTATTATCCTTTTATTTAAACATAAAATATTATAATAAACACGTAGCCCTAGCTTTATTTATTCTCTGTGCTTTCTTGTTATGGATGTTCAACAATTAAGAGTCTTGTTCAATGGTAAGTGGGATGAAAATAACTATATCATGACTTCTGATTTATTGAAGTATATGATGCTTCCAACACATCTTTTTCAACTTTATCTTTTTTTACTGATTTTATTTTTTGTTCTTAATCGACGACAAGTCTACTTTACAGGCTTGACTTAATCAATCAAACTCATTGTGCATAGATGAAAGGCTTCACTTAATCAACCGTCAACCAAGAGTTCAAGTAGCAAAGTCTTTTCTTTCCAAAGTGATTCATGTCAAGCCATTGTAAAAAGGTAGGCCAAGCATATGGACGTAGCATGTCTTGGGGGTCTTAAACCCACCTTGACAGATTCGTCTTAAACCCACCTTGACATATTCGTCTTAAACCCACCTTGACAGATTGTTTGTTTCTCTTCTGTTCATGAGATCTCCACAATTGACATCAACACCACATCATAATTTGTTAGTAATTTAATGGATCATTTTTAATTGGGATTTTCATACTCTAATCTAAATCGGTTTATTTCTTTATGAATGCAATTATTTAGATAAAGTTTTAATCTAGCCTTCATTTTTTAAACTGATATTTTGGATCTATAACGAGAAAAAATATTATTAGAGAATTTTGGGTAAGTTCAAAAGCGATTTAAATGGTTTGGTTAATTGATTTTCAATTCTAGTGTACTTGTTTTTAAGTTTAGTATATTTGTTAGACATAGTTTGCAAAGTTTAGTACATAAATATCTCATCAGAAGTATTGCAAAAAAAAAAAAAAATTCAAAATACCTTTTATGACTACAAAATCCTCGTCCAAATGACAATGTAACTAATTTTTCCTTTGTATGTTTCTTTTATCATACATCTTTATTTTCTTCTTAAATATCTCTAAGGTTTTAAATCATCAAATCATAGATTTATTTTCTTCGAATATCAAAACTAAACCAATTTTTTTTCAAATATTATTTTATTTATTTGTTTTGATTTTTTAATCCTTTTTCAATTTATTTAAATTTTTGCATTTTGATTTTTAAATTAGTTTGAAAATTTTATACAATCAAATATCAATTTTTTTAATTAATTTAAAAATTTTAGAGCAAAATGAAGATAGATCAATCGCATTTAAAGTAGTGGGGTGGAGGAAATTATGGTTGCGATGATAAATTCAAAGACAATATTCTATTCACAACAACACCATTATTAGGAGTTGAGGTCGGCGACAAAGCCTGTGTCAAAGGAGTTGAGATAGAAGAAGATAGAATTGAAGTGATCACTAATGGCTCCAAATGAGCAATAAATGAAGCCAGTGGAGAAGGTATTGAAGTTGAAGTTGATGGTGAAGTATTGGTGGAAGGAGAAGGAGCCACGTCCGATGGAGCAAGCAATAAAGACAGTATTCAAGTCGGATGTGTCGCCAACATCTCTAGATGTTTGTTTTAATTATAGTGTAATTATGAATATTTCTTAATAATTCAACCCCCAATCACATTATATAGTTGGGGGTAGTTTAGACTTTTATACATTCGTTTATTTTTAATTTTTAATTTGTTTTGTCATTTTTACAAATAAAATATTGATTTACTATATTTACCAATGAAATGAAAAGTTAAGATCTATCATTATCTCGTTAGCCCTAGGAAAAAAGGGTATTTTTTAAATAAAATTAAAAAAAAATGTAATTTTTTTAATTATTGAAATACATCTATCGAAAAGACACAGCTCAAAATCTGCCCCATCATTACATAAAAGTAATGGAAGTTTAATTGGTGTTAAAATTCTAACGATTTGTTATTGTATTTATATAAAGAAGAAAAAAATGCCAATAATCCACCACTATTCCAAAATGGCATAGTGTAAACAATTTATGTATATATAAAGAAAAACACCGATAAAATTTTAGCATCAATTAAATTATGTTAGTTTTGTTTAAAGGTGGCACAAATTTCGCGGTGAGAGATGCATTCCAATAAAGAAAAAAAAAATTAAAAAAAAATAAAACTGTCTTTTACCTAATTTGTTTCCTACATTATTTGCAGAGAACTTGCAATGTGTAGCAAAAAAAAACATAAGTCGTGAATTTTTTTAATTGCAAATATAGCAAAAAATTTAAACCTGATTTCCCATTTTTCTTTTATTTCAATAGGTATGAATTATATACATTATATTAAAATAAAGATTTCTGTAAAATTTAGTTATAGAATAAAGATTTATATACAATTTATTTTGTGATATAGTTAAATTCTAATTTAAATACCAAAATAATAATTATTAAATTTTTGTATTATTTAAAAAAATTACTCCTTTTTATTTTTTTTAAAATAAGTTATAAAAAGTTATAATAAAATAAATAATTTTATAATTGTTGTTATATAAAGATTTTTTAATCTCAAATGTATGGAAATATTTATTTTATTAGAAATTTTTTTAGAAATTTTCAAAAATAGAAAAATAAGAGAAACTATTTACATAAAATAGCAAAATTTTAATATTATTTGATAAATGCGGATAGAAGTATATAACTGATAAACGTTGATAGGAGTGTCTATCAATGTTTTATTATTATTATTTATTTATTTTTGCTATTTCTAAAAGTAGTTTGACATTTTTTTCTATCTGTAAAAAATTTTCTAAATTTTTATAAGTGTATTTTATAGAAATCTTTCTTTTATCATAACATTTTTATTAAAAAATAAAAATTAAAGAGGAATAGTTGTTGTAGAAAAAAAATTAATTATTGTTTTAGTATTTAAATTATAATATAACTATCTAGGTGCATTGTAATTGAACTAGTATAAAATTAAATACAATTTTAATTCTATATATTCGAAAATAGAATGATATAATCTCTATAATATTTTTTATAGTAAAGTGATAGAATTATTAATATTTAATATTGAAATTTTTCAAAACAAGAAAAATGAAGGGAAAAAAAACATTCGGAAGTAGATTTGAACCTAGGTGGTGTGAGGAAAATGCCAATACTTCACCACTTTTCCAAAATGAAACAATGTCCAAATAAAAACAATGTATATAAATAAAAAATAAATACATCATTAAAAATTTAACCCTTTATTTTATGGTAGCACAATTTCGAGAAGAGACGTATTCTAATAAGAATAAAAAAAAAATTAAAAAAACTATTTTATTGTCATAATTATTTTATCAAAAGATGTGATGGGATAGATGCAAAATACACTTCTGTCCAAAAAATTAAGCGTATGAAAAAATAAAATTCCATTTCCCTACTCCATCATTATAAATAATTTAAAAACTTCGAGATTGGTGTCCTTCTGATCTCTTAATTTCTAGGTTAAATTATATAAAATATCTTTAAATTTAATATTTTGTGTCAAAAACACTTTTAAATTTTTTTAAAAAAATAAAAATATATATATTTTTTATAAACTCTTAAGTTTCAATATTCTTAAACTTCAAAAAAACTTCAAAAGTAATATTGCAGTTTAGTGTATGAAATTTTTAAAAAAATATTCTTAAATTTTCAATGGTTGCATGAATATTCTTATTTTTACAAAAAAAAAATATTAAAAATGTTTCTACTTGAGGAATTTGTTCGAAATTTTCTTAAATATATTAACAATAAGGATATATATTTTAACTTTTCTATAAGTTTAAAGGTACTTTTGAAACTTTTGAAAGTTCAAAAGTATTTTTTAACGTTTTAGGCTCAGGATTGGAATCAAGATTCAAAATTTGAATTTGACACCTGATGGCCCCAACATTTCCCTACGACTTGGCCATATTGCATGTTTTGGCTTCACTCACATGCTTCTAGGAAAATTCTGAGGATGTCACCAAACATATAATTGCTCCATTTTAATTATTTTAAACATTTTTAATCATATTTTCATATCTTTAAGAATCCTCTCATTCTAATATGATAACCGTTCATCCGTATATCCTCTAGACCCTGAACGTTATAAGACTAATCTTTAAAAGTGTCTAATATGCTTCTAAAATATTAATTTTACATCTAAGAGATGTTCACAACCAGGCAAATTCACATGACTAGTTATTTGTATAATAAAATTCTATAATTTTTCTTGGAATGATAATGGGATGCATTTTGTCAATGCCTTGGCCAGCGTGTAAAAGGCCAGCCAACGTAGCTCAACATTTTTTTTCATTTAGTTTTTTCAATTTTGCAATATATCTTCATATATATTATTTTACTGATTAAATTACTATTTTCATCCATATATTTTAGAACTTATTTAACTTTTGTCCTTATTTTTTTAATTATCTAATTTTTCTCCATACATATTTTCAATAAATCTTAAATCTAGTCTACATTATTAGTTTATTATTGATTTTTATTTTTTATTTTTTTCCATCCGTTAACATTTTTATTATAAATGTGAAAACATATCCACAATTTGTAATTTTTGCATAAAATTTATTAGTAGTATTAATTAACTAATTTTGGTGAAAACTAATTTTGTATGATTAAATTTAGAATTATTGAAAGTAGAAGAATTAAATTTGGACCATTGGAACTATAGATGTTAAAATTAAATTACCAAAATGGTTTTTAATACCCATTTTATTTTAGTAACTTAGACATGTTAGAATTTAGTTGATTTTAATCTTTACTAAATTATTTTATAGAAACTAATTGGAAAAAGAAAATCTAATTCAATTTTTAAAATTATTTCAAATTTCATTCTTTGTTATTTATTTAGGTGGATAATTTTATGACAGTTTACTAGAACTTTGAACTTTAACCATGTTCAATGAGCTTTTCAATTTGTATCCTATTGATGTCATAATCTGAACGATGAAAATGCACTTGACCTTTATGTGATATCAATACTAAATTTATTTGAAAGAGGTAAGAATGTGGCTTACTAATGAAAGAAAATCTACTCATTAGACACTTTGATGTGTAAGTTAGAGAGTGAAAGAGTGTGGATGAAAGGGAGATTGAGAATAGGATTTCACTTACCTTTCTAGGAGTTGTAAGGATATATTTATAGTATGGTTTGACCTAGATCTTTCCCTACTTCCTTTAGAAATCTGATCATTTGATAATTTAATTAGGTATCGCTTAGGCTTATTGGGGTTGGGGGCTTTGCTAGACATGCCTAGTGCGAGATTGGGTTCCTTGACCTTGGAGGTCGAGGGACAAGTTGGCCTAAAGGCCTAACTCCGTTCTCTGGGTTCAATTCATCTTACCTTGGCCTTGATTTGATTTTTTTTCTCTTATCTATTAGATTTATCCGTTTGGTCCAAAATTACCATTTTATCTCATACGTCTTATGCGTATTAATTTTTTTTAAGAAATCAACTGTTACATTTAGGGAAAAATTAATTCTATATCCAATTAAACCTCGAAAGCCTTAATTTTGTGTTAAACACAAAATTAAATTTCATGTCTAAGGGAACATTTGATCTTTAAAATTTGAATATGCCTCAACTGGATTTAAGTTTGAAAGTTTTAGGATCCATAAAAAATTGAAAATTTAGGGACCTATTGCACAACTTTTAAAGTTCACCATAGAGTTTTTTTCCAAGAAAAAGATCAATTCGATTGTTGGTCTATGTGATGATTCCGGATTGTGGACTGTTGAGAATGTTGATTTAGGTAACTTAGCAACGAACTTTTTTCAGAAGTTTTTTACCTCTTCGAATCCAAAGGAAAATCCCTCATAAACAGGAGTCCATAACTCACTCAGGATTAAAACTAAGTTGCCTAGATCATCCTATTGAAATAGAAACCTAACTAGTCAATCGAGTTATATTTAGTGGTTACTATTTCGTGGTCCGGTTTTATGCAAACTCATTGCATAGGATACCTCCACTTGCATGTCCCCTACACGAACGTGTTGGATCATTGCATTTGTATCAAATACAAAGTGGGTCATATCCATAGTGTCACCAGAATAGGTACCCAGCCTTATCCATATACTATAAACCCTTTAGGTTGTATCTTGAACATTGATCCTCGTATGTCTCCACATACAGTTCAAGACTCATACAACAGTCTAGGATGTTAATTTATTGGATTAGGATTATTTAGGCAAGATAAATACAAGATAAATAATAACTATTTATTGTAATAAACATTAATAACACCTTATAGATCAGTCAAATATTACATTTACTATCTACGAGTTTTAGGACATAAAATCTAACATAGGATATATATATATATATATATATATATATAAGATCACTAGTTGTATTGAGCGTAAAGTGACTACTGTCCAAAAAGATGAGTTGTGCTATAATTTTTCGAGGGATAGGGTGGAGAAAGCCTTAAAAAGGGTGGTCTTGGAAAAAGCTCTTGGTCTTAATGGTATGCATACTCTCTTCTATTAGAAGTATTGGGAGATTGTGGGATCTAATTCTGTGGATTTGTGCTTGAATATCCTTGATGATCAAGACAGGGGCCTTGAGCTAATCAATGGAACTTATATTTCTCTTATACCCAAAATAAAAGACCCTAAGCATATGCCAGATTTTAGACCCATCAGTCTGTGTTACGTCATTTACAAGATCATAGCCCAGGTTCTAGCAAATCAGTTTAAGTGAGTTCTCGAAATCATCATTTCTTCATTCCAATTAGCTTTCATTTCTAGAAGGCTTATCACTGACAATACTCTTATTGGTTTTGAATACTTTCATGCTATCAACTCTAGAAGAAAAGGGAAGCAGGGTTGGGTGGCTATAAAAACTTATATCAACAAAGTATTTTTTTGCAGGCACGTCGACAAATGCCTCATTTTTTTTTATGCTTTTTTCTAATTTCTTTCCCAAAATTGTAACTAATTTTCTTTTCTTTTCTTTTTTCTTTCTCTTTTTTTTTTTTTAATTCACAGTAGGCCCTATTTTATCCACTTTGTCTAGTTTTGCTCTAAAACAAACACAGTTACTCCTAAGTCAAAGGTGGACCTTTCAGAGTGACAACAGAAATACAAATCAGATAACCCAATTCTAAGCATGCAAGCCTTTTTCACAAAATAATCACTTAAAAGATGCATAGGAGACAAGAAAAATTTTTAAATTTGGACTAAAATCATGATCATGTCTTCTTAACGTTCTTTCATGCAAATTTTATTTCAAGAAGAGTGCGTCATAAACTATCATGATAACAACAGAGCAAATAGCAAGCAAGGCAATCAAAGTACACAATCATTATCCAAGCATAGCGCTCAAGGACCCCAAGCTAGTAAAAACCTACCTGACAGGTACCCCACCTTAACTTGAAATAATACATTGTCCCCAATGTATCTCAAGTAAGCTAAAAAAAGAATAAAAGCAAGGGAACAGAAAACCTCCCCTGATAACAATGTTGCGCACGGGATGGTGTGGTCGGGCATCTCCTCCTCGCTCGATTAGGCTCTAGAGAGGCCTACAAAAAGAAAAAATAAAAGAAAAACTATAAAAATAAAGTCTAACCTAAATAAAAGGAAAAGAAAGAGAAAAAAATAGAAATAGAAATAATCTAACCTAAATAAAATAAAAGAAAAGAAAGAATAAAAATAACAAAGAAAAGAAATAAAAAATGTTAAAATATGGCTGCCTCCAAGAAGCGTAAATTTTTAATGTCTGTTGCTCGATGCAACCTGTCCCTTATCAAGGCATAAAGAAATTCTCATATTTCTCTAGTCCTTTCTTGGATGAGTCGATATGGTCTGATAAAGCCATAAGAGTTCCCATCTTTTGAAAAGAATCGGACAGGTTAAATTTGAAATTTTTAATTTTTATAAAGGAAATAAAATAAAAGACTCAAAGACTGACTCAACTAAAAACAAAGACTCTGACTCAACAACCTCGACTGACTCGTGAGGTGAAAGTGAGCAAAATTCTAAAATAAGAGAATACCAGAATAAAGAACAGGAAGAGGCTTGGGAGCCTCTGACTCTTTTACCTAAGATTTTTCCAAATAAAGCCCATACTCGTACTTAACCTTACAAACTTATTCTTGGGATGGCAAAGGATAAACATCGTCGTTTGAATCGGCCATGCATATTCCCTAACAAGGCCGACTTCAGTGCCACAGACATAGGACGGCTCTAAATGATTTTCTGCACACTCAAAAAAATCATTAGTATGTTCATACATTAAGAAATCCAACGTCTTACCTTGTTCAGGAATTTGAGGGACTAGCTGTTCTGCGGAATCATTAATGCAAGTATTTCCACTGCTCAATTCAACATCTTCAGAAGATGTTGATTCTCAAGATTCGTCATCCTGCTGGAAACTGACGGGTTCTTGATAATTATAGAGGTACTCCTAAAGGAACTCTTATACAATAGTACCTCTGAGCGGAAACGGATCTTTCCAAATATATTATGACAGAATTACCACATTTATATTCAAACAGATAGATATGCATCATACTGTAAAATTACTGGCATGCTTAGAACAAAAAACAACAAAGAGAAGAGATACGTACCAGTTGAAGAACTTTTCTTTACAGCAAATCTCGCTCTCTCAAAAGAAACGGGTCCTCTCGCTATCGTTGGAATGTCAAGCCAATCGTTCACCAACACCCGGTCGTCTACTCACGAACAGTCTCCACACGAATAGAGGAATTGGGGACGACACCACCACTTGGAATCCTCGGTATTCTTGGTGTGAGAATCCAAAGAGTGGGCTCTGTTGGGATTTGGTAGAGGGGAGGAGGATATGAGGAATGTATACAACGGCCAAGCAAGTGGGAGAAGGCTTAGTCTATCGTATAGTCAAAATACTTGATCGTTTAGATGAAGTACACGATTGTGTAGGGAAGAGGCAGCGATCGTCTATACGATCGTTTAGTAAATGCTCGACGCTAGACGATCGTTTAGTAAAACGTAGGTGATTGTTTAGAAGATGCGCGTGCGTATGCGATCATGTAGTAAATTCGAGCTATCGTATAGTCTCTCAGTTTACTCAGCGATAGGCAGCATACACTTTATGAGCAAATTACGTGATGTCTTGCAAAAATGAAAACAATTTTCATTTTATTCTTCAGTTACGAAAACTAAATCAAATTTCCCACTAACGCACGATTACGAAGAAAATGGCGTATCCCATAATTGTCAAATTAAAATAATAAATATAATCATATTATAATCATTAATCTATAGTTTAATATTATATATAAATCACAGTATTTTCTCCTCCACTAGATATAAATCATATTTATATTCAAATTTCTCCAATTAATGTATCTCATACATAAAGTTAATGATATCATATGTAACAAAAGATTCCTTTTTTATGTGGATTATGTGAAAAAGGCCCATATCAATAATTATGATTTTACGTATGGATAATTCCTGAATATCTTATTCATTCGCAACAAAATATTTTCTTTGTGCGACGGTAAAAAAAAAACATGCTTTTTTGTAGAGAGATACTATTTCACCAATCGAGTCACAGGTATCTAACATATTCATACCTAACGATTTTCCACAAAGTGGTGACGAAAGGTATAACTTGTACAGATCTTTCCATTTTCCAATTCGATCTGATCCATTCGTTCGTCGAGCTATTTACTTAATCGAAGACATTTCTGGAGCACCTCTAACAGAGGGACAAATAGTCAATTTCAAAAGAACTTATTGTCTACCTCTTTCAGATATGAATCTATCCGATTCAGAGGGGAAGAACTTGCATCAGTATCTCAATTTCAATTCAAACATGGGTTTAATTCACACTCCATGTTCTGAGAAATATTTACCATCCGAAAAGAGGAAAAAACGGAGTCTTTGTCTAAAGAAATGCCTTGAGAAAAGGCAGATGTATAGAACCTTTCAACGAAATAGTGCTTTTTCAACTTTCTCAAAATGGAATCTATTCCAAACATATATGCCATGGTTCCTTACTTCGACAAGGTACAAATATCTAAATTTTCTATTTTTAGATACTTTTTTCAGACTTAGCAGCAAAAAAATTGTATCCATTTTTCATGATATTGTGCATGGATCAGGTATATCATCGATATCCATAATGGAATCTGACAAGTGAGATTTCGAGTAAGTGTTTACATAATCTTCTTATATCCGAAGAAATGATTCATCGAAATAATGAGTCACCATCGATATCGACACATCTGAGATCGCCAAATGTTCGGGAGTTCCTCTATTCAATCATTTTCCTTTTTCTTGTTGTTGTATATCTCGTTCGTACACATCTTCTCTTTGTTTCTCGAGCCTATAGTGAGTTACAGACAGAGTTCGAAAAGGTAAAATCTTTGATGATTCCATCATAGATGATTGAGTTGCGAAAACTTTTGGATAGGTATCCCACATCTGAACTGAATTCTTTCTGGTAGAGAATCTCTTTCTAGTTGCTCTGGAACAATTAGGAGATTCTCTAGAAGAAATATGAGGTTCTGCTTCTGGTGGCAATATGCTATGGGGTGGCGGTCTCCCTTATGGAGTCAAATCAATACGTTCGAAGAAGAAAGATTGGAATATCAATCTCATCGATCTCATAAGTATCATACCAAATCCCATCAATTGAATCATTTTTTCGAGAAATATGAATCAATCATATCATATACGAGATCTCACATCGATCTCATTAACTAGTTCAATCATATAATATATAATCGAACTCCCTCTTGTCAATTTGAACATTTCAAACTGACCCAAAAACTAATTCTCAACTTGAATCCATTTAGCTACCAAGAGGACCTTATAGACCTATGGCTCGAAGCTCCAACGGTATGTGAATAACTGATTAAACTCTTTAGCCACGAGATCCACCATCCGTTAACTGTCAGGCATTCCACTAAATACCGACAGCTGAGCTCTCTTTACCACATATATATTTCTGTGTCCATCGAATATAACCAATCAACAGTACAATAACCTTTCACATATGCTCGTAAGTACAACTGGGCCAATTTACCGTTTTTCCCCTATAGTTATATCTAACTCCTTAAGTACAACTGATCCCTCTAATGAACAATACAACATAGTCCTACTATGTGTGAACACCTCTCGGGTCATGAGAAGATGTGTGGTGCCACATCATTCAAGTCCCGGGATCAGGCCTTAAGGGAGCAATCTATCTACGTACCTCTGCTTCGGGGAAGGAGTGAATTCCATCTTGTGTAGCTGAGTTCCCAACTCCCAAATCAAACGAATCCCTAAAGTGGTAGGTTTGAGTCGGCAATCAAGCCACTCGCACCCATGCAAATCAAAGAACCGCCCTAAAGGCAGAAGTTCCCAACTCACTCAGGATTGAGGTCATGTTACCTATGGTCATCCTAGTGAAGTGAAGTCTCTGTCATGAACGGCATTATATAACGAGACGTTAACACTTCGTGGTCAGATCTTATACAAACTCTTTGTATAGGATGTCCCCGCTCGCACGTTCCCACATGAATGATCAGGATCAGACCATCTATAGCAAGTCACAACACTTGTAACTATTCCACAAAACGGGTCGCATCCATAGCATTACCAGGATAAGGTTTCCCTCCTATATCTATATACTACAGACTATTTTGGTCATCACTTAAGACATGATTCACTTGTGTGTCACCACATACATGCTTAAGTTATATAATGACAACCAGGGATTTTAGTTTATTGGTTTGTAGTAAAGCAAATAAAACATCCAATGTTCATAGACAAGTAGTGAAGAAAATATCATGTATTATACATCACAAGTGTTCGTACAAAACTGTGTTTACAAACTACAGGACACGAGAGTTTAGGGCATCATCTCCAACAACTCCTACACAAACTCACTAGAGCGATTAGAAAGTTTTCTAACTGTATCCTCTAAATAAATACCTGGATTTACAGACGGATATGGCATCGACAACGATGTTTGGCTAGGCTCCTCCCAAGGAGGATAGTATTCACACTCAGGATCACATGAATTCTGCATTTGCATACTAGCCATAACTTGAACAATAGAGGTTAGTTCAAATATTTGATCTCTAAGCTCACGAATTTCTCTTATCTTTTGTGTTTCCCAATGTTCTACATACCTTGCTTGAAGAGTATAAATGTTCATGTTTTCTACCACTAAAAAATAAGTAGACACGAGAAAGGAATACATACATACATACAGTCAATTCTAACTAAAAGATATTAATTGGCTTGCTTCCCCTGCAGCGGCGCCATTTTTTACAGGCTCAAAACTTACGTCGTTAATAAATTTCAAACTTGATCAAAAGAAAATTTGTAAAATCACTAAACTACTTCTATTACTACTAAAACGTAGCAACAATAGTAAGTGCGGGATTGAACCACAGAGAAGCGAAGAATTAATTTCTTTTTGGGTTAGATTTGACCGTGGAAAAACAATAAAACAGTGTTTCGGTTTTTGGTTTTAAAATTGAAAACATGCAAGAAAAGAAAATTGTAAGGGATATATGAAACGGTAATGGATTCATCTAGTTCTCGGATCAAGTAACCATTCAATATAATTTAAATCATTGCTTTCCGCCAAAGTATCATGTTATCGAATTATGCATGCATAGCTACCAAATTAACTAATCTCTACAAAGGGCGACAATTTATTAATTTGAAACTAATCGAGCGTCCTAATTCGTAATTAAGGCTGGGCAGACCGTGCCCTAACTAACTGTTGGGATTGGTGTCCTAATTCTCTCGGAGTCTTATAGTTTTTAATATATCCACATTTTTATGAATAAAATAAAAGTTATTTTATCTAACATTTACTTATATCCAATAAACAAAGCTCCATGGTTATTATATGTAAACTTAAGTATGTATATGAAATATACAAGTGGATCATGCCTTAAGTGATAACCTAAGTAGGTCTGTAGTATAAGAATTAAGGAGGAATTTCTGATCCTAGTGACACTACGGATTCGACCCTCTTTGTAAAGGTTTGCAAGTATTGTGAACTACTACAGATGGTAGATCCTGACCATTCATGTGGAGACATGCGAGCAAGGGTGTCCTATACAAAGAGTTTGTATAAGATCGGACCACGAGATGACTAGTCTCTGTATATAACGTCGTTGATACTGGAGACTTACATCTCACCTAAACGACTATATGTGACATGACCTCAATCCTGAGTGTTTTGGAAACTCTTGTCTTTGAGGGCGGTTCTTTGATTAGTATGGGTGAGAGTGGCCAGATTGTCAACTCAACATACCTACCTTTTTAGGGTTTTTCTAATTTGGGAGCTGGGAACTCGGTTACATAATATGAAATTCCCTTCTTCCCCGAAGCAGAAGTAAGTAGATATATTGCTCCCTTAAGGGATGATTCAAGGCTTGAACATAGTGGCCACAACTTTTCTTTGGAAGAGAGGACTCAGTCATAGTAGGACTATGACTTATGTTCATTAGAGAGATCAGTAGTACTTAAGAAGTTAGATATAACTACAAGGGCATAACAGTTATTGGCCTAGCTGTACTTTCGAGCGATCTGTGAAGGGTTATCGCACTGTTGATGAAGGAAATCAGATACGAGGATTTCCATGAGCAGCGGAAGGATCTTTCCAAATTTCAATCATATGTGAACATACACAATTACAGTCGCAAACGGAAACAATAGGCTATGCGCAAAACAGAAATTACAACATGTTTTTCTACAGATCAAGGGAAAAATTCACATACCTTTGAAGACTCATTTTCAAGGCCCTTAATCTCGAACGCTCGTATAGCACGACCGCTACACTACACGATCACAACGAACTCAAACAAAGCGATCACCAAGGTCACAAACACTCTGAACACCACAAACGACCTCCATAGAACCTCAACTGTGTCGAGTTGAGTATAATGATGACGTAAATTTAGGATGCAATTATTTGCGATGCATGTCTTAGGTTATGCGTTGGTTTTCATGCATCAGTGGTCATGCGTTGGAGTGGAATGTATGCGTTAAGCTCTTATACAATGACCATGCGTTCCTGTCACAAGTTTTCTTGCGCTCTCGCCAAGTATAACGAGATCGCAAGTTTCTCGGGTGATCTGAGGTTGAACTCAGAGACTTGTAGCTAAATGTATGCGGTAATGTGTATGCAGCGAATAAATAAAAGAATGATAAGGGTTATGGGCTAAGCACTACTCCTACTCCTAATAACAGACAAAGTAATGGAAGTATGACTGAGAGGTAGAGACGCGGAAACTGTTAACGCATAGTAAAATGCATGGAAAAATAGATGAAAAGGCGGGGATTTCTTCATTGCAGCACTAAGCTTGACCGTAAGGGTAACCCCAGCCAACGCAAGCTATGCTATCATGCTATACACACTTGACCTAGACGCATGCGATGTATATGTTATAGTGTCGAGAAGCCTATTTCTAAGCCTCTATATGACCGCATACCACCATATCCTACTTAAAGGGTGCATACGCTATGTAGTAGCAAACGGAGCTTATTCCTAAGTTCCCCATTATTGCTTATGCGATCCAATCCGCTCTCCCGAGACTTAGATTTGGTTTTTAGACTACTCTTCCAAGTATGCCTAAATGATGAACGATGCACTCATAAGACAAGGTAATCGCATAAACTTGGCTGACGTAAGATTATTCCTATTCTAGTGAACATTTGCTTAAATTGCTTAATGCGACCAACCATTTACCCTCCCGAGCAATTAGTTGTTGTTGATTCTACTCATAGACAAGCATTGTGTCCGCTTATAGACAAGCGTTGTTACAACTTCATACTCATCAAATAAGGTTTTCTCACAATATTTGCGCAATGCACGCCCCCCGGTGGTTTGTTATATGCTTCATATTCCTATGTCGCATGATTAAGTGTGTGATACTTTAACAGTCTTACTTAGTGATGCAATGAAAGTAAAGGATACTACGTAAATGAAGATGGAGATGGAATTGAAGGAAATATAGAAATGCATTGATAAAAAATGTATTAATTCCTTAAGCCAAAATGTAATACAATACAAAGATAGAAGAGAAATGGAGGGCCAGCTGGAAGCAATGTTTTACTTCTAACAGATGTGTGTCAAGGTTGTCAGTGGTGCCATGGATGGGCGGTGGAGTAGAATCTCTCGAGCTCTAACTCCAGCGAAGGCTCCGGTCGTCACTCGAAATGGTTGAGGGGATGAAGAACTCTCAAGCTATCTTCTCACGCTTTCGTCTGGATCACAAGGATCCACCCGAGGATAGAAACTTTGATGATCTGAAATTCTGCTCTACGGCTTCTATTTATAGAGCTTGATCACTGACAGAATTTATGGACCTGCTCTGAATCTGACACTCGCAGCGCGATGGTCATTTTCTGAATCTCTACAGCTAACGACGTGGTAGGTGAAATGTCAACATCACTTTTTGATACTCCCGAGATATGCGTTCATGCTTGGTTTCTAGAGTATCAACGAATTCCACCACCCTTGCAGTCATCCTTCTATTATGGTTATTATTCTATAGCCACAATCTCTCTGCGATGACCGCATTCGCTTGATGGCTGCAACTTCTATGCGATGGACGCATGTGGTTAATGGCCGCAACGTCCATGCGTCGAACGTATACGTTCGCCTCTATGATGGAAAGATTCCCTACGTGGTCATCTTTTGCAATAGCCTGGCTTCCGTGCATGCAACCGCTTCCTGCGTTAGCTACAAAGATAGACAATTGAATGCATAATAACGCATAAAAGTGAGTTAGTTAAGATTCTTAATGCGATCGACGCAAACTCGTTTTCTCATGAATTTTTAATATAATCGCTGCATATTCTACTTAACAGCCCCCATAATTTTAAATAAAATACCTATAATGATGTGTATTTCTGACCTTCATCATATAACACCACTAAAAAAGTTACCTTAGTATTCTCGGTGTGAGAATCCAGAGTGTGGGCTCTATGTGGACTTGGTTAGAGGCAGAAACTGGAGGAGGAGCAATCGTGTAAATGATTGAGCAAGTAGGAGAAAATACAACCTATCGTATAGGTCGATGCTCAATCGTTTATCAAAAGCTATGCGATCGTCTAGCTGAGTGTCTATCGTGTAGGAACACTCCACGATCGTTTAGTCTCTCCAAGTCGTCTAGTAAATCTGATTTACTTGACAACTATACCATGAGTAATATCCGAGAGTGGAAATCTCAAATTCACATTCACTAAATTTAGGAAAATATTTTTTCTTTTATCTCACGGTTACCATGAAACCACCAATAACCTCCCACTCAATTGGTTGTTAGAGAAAAAGAGATAATTATCCGATAATGAATATTATTATAAATATAAATAATAACTAACTTACCATAATATATTTATAACCTATAGTTTTAATATTTCATCTCATGAAACATATAAACCATAGCTCTTTTTCTATTCCATGGTAGTTAATGTAAATCTCATTTACATTAACCCTCCACTAGATGTATCTCATACATCATACCGATCATATCATATATAATCGAATCACCTCTTGTCAGTTTGAACATTTCAAATCAATACCAAGAATTGATCCTCAACTTGAATCCATTGAACTACCAAGGGGACTTTATGAACCTATAGCTCGAAGCTCTAACGATACATAAATAACTGATTAAACTCTTTAGTCACGGGATCCACCATCCGTTAACTGCTAGGCACTCCACTAAAGTCAAACAACTGAACTCTCCTTACTACAAATATATTATGTGTCCATCTTAACTAATCAACAATGCAACAACCCTTCACAGATCTCTTGTAAGTACAGCTCGGCCAATAACCGTTATGCCCCTATAGTTACATCTAACTCCTTAAGTACCACTGATCCCTCTAATGAACATAAGTCATAGTTCTACTATGACTGAGTCATCTCTTCCAAAGAGAAGTTGTGGCCACTATATTCAAGCCCTAGAATCAACCCTTAAGGGAGCAATTTATCTACTTACCCCTGCTTCAGGGAAGGAGTGAATTTCATCTTGTGTAACTGAGTTCCCAGTTCCCAAATCAGACAAGTCCCTAAAAAGGTAGGTTGTTGAGTTGGCAATTTCGCGACTCTCACCCATACCAATCAAAGGACCGTCCTCAAAGGCAGGAGTTCCCAAAACACTCAGAATCGAGGTCATGTCATTTATGGTTGTTTAGGTGAGATGTAAGTCTCCAGTATCAACGGTGTTATATACAGAGTCTAATCATCTTGTGGTCCAATCTTATACAAATTCTTTATATAGGACACCCTCGCTCGCATGTCTCCACATGGATGGTCAAGATCTACCATCTGTAGTAGTTTATAACACTTGAAAACCTCTACAAAGCGGGTTGTATCCGTAGTATCACTAGGATCAGGTATCCTACCTTAATCTTTATACTACAAACCTATTTAGGTTATCACTTAAGGCATGATCTACTTGTATATCCCATATACATGCTTAAGTTTACATACAATAACCAAGGAGCTTTGTTTATTGGATATGAGTAAATGCCAGAATGAAATAACACTTATTTTATTTAGAATTACAAATAATGAGACTCCGGGAGAATTAGAACACCAATCCCAACAGTTGATTGGTTGATATGGACACATAATATATTTGTAGTAAGGAGAGTCTAGTTGTCGATCTTTAGTGGAGTGTTTGGTAGTTAACGGATGGTGGATCCCGTGACTAAGGAGTTTAGTCAGTTATTTACATACCGTTGGAACTTCAAGCTACAGGTCCATAAGGTCCCCTTGGTAGCTTAATGGATTCAAGTTGAGAATCAGTTCTTGGTGTTGATTTGAAATGTTCAAATTGACAAGAGGTAATTTGATTCTATATGATATGATCGGTGTAGTGTATGAGATACATCAAGTGGAGGATTAATGTAAATGAAATTTACATTAAGGACCATGAAAAAGAAAAAAAAAAACTATGGTTTATATGTTTCATGAGATGAAATATTAAAACTATAGGTTATATATATAGTATGGTAAGTTGGTTTTCATATATATTTATTATAATAATAATAATTGGATAATTATCTCTTTTTCTTTAATAACCAATTGAGTGAAAGGTTATTGGTGGTTTCATGATAACCGTGAGATAAAAGGAAAAATGTTTTCCTAAATTTGATAGTTGTTGAATTGAGAGTTTCTATTCTCGGAAGTTCTCACAGTGACTGTCAAGTAAATGAGATTCACTAAACGACAGCTGAAGAGAGACTATACGATCATGGAGTGAATCTATGCGATATTTCACTCAGTTGGACGATAGCTAAACGATCTTGCAACTTTTGCTAAACAATCGCTGAGCTTATTCTAAACGATTGGGCATCGTTTATATGATTGACCTTGTCATCTCCCACTTGCTCGATCATTTACATGATTGTTCCTCCGGTCTTGTCCTCTAACCAAGTCCACACAGAGCCCACACTTCTGGATTCTCACACTGAAAATACCAAGGTAGCCATTGTAGTGGTGTCGTACTCAACTCGACATAGTCGAGGTTTTTGGAGGTCGTTCGCTGAGTTCGAGCATTCGTGAGTTGCAGTCTTGGAGTCTGTTCAAGCGTTCGTGATCAAGGGAGATTGAAGATGGGTCTTCAAAGGTATGTGCATTCTTTCCCTTGATCGTATAGTAAAGCATGTTGTCATTTCGTTTTGTGCATAGCCTATATGTTTCCGTTTCTTGATTGTAATTGTGAATATTCATATACGAATGAAATTTGGAACAATCATTCCGCTGCTCATAGAAATCCTCATGTCTGATTTCTTTTCACTAACCTACATGCTTCTAGATGCAATTGGGTCCTTAGTGGTCATGAATAACTAAAAACACATGCATTAAGATACAAGATTTAACTATGTTGATTAAGTATCATGATAGCCATATTCAAATAATCAATTTATTCTTTAAATCTAGATTAAACGTGCGATGTAAAGATTCAAGGTCAGCCTATACACCTAAACATGCTTATCTAATCGATGCTACAAGGGTGAACTCAAAGCATGGACGGTTACAGGGATACGTGTGAGCTTGAATTTAACTAGCTAAGATATGCGATCATGATAGGGGCGTCAATCTAACACACAAAAGCAAATTTAAATCATGCAAGATTCAAAGAAAAACATAAAATCTAAATTTAAATGCAATATTGGACAAAAAACTCATCAAATCACAAGAATGCTCGATCCAAGAACTAAACAAAAGAATTACCTCATCGATTCGTAGACAAACCAACGAGATACGTCCAACACACATCCATAATCCGAAAATAAAATAAAAACTAACCTAAGGATATTGAAAACATAAAGGAAAAGGAAGAAGTCAATGCCTCTCCTCGGCCTCCATTAAGGAACAATACAATTTTCAGCATATGCCGACCTAAAACAGAAGAGAATTATTTATAGGAAAAATCAAGACAGCGTTGCAACGTTGATGCGACTGGAGGGGAGCATCGAGCTGGAAGTCCAACGCTAGGCCTGACGGTCTCTCTCTCGCGCGCTTTGTTTTCCGTCCGTATAAAATCGTAGCATTGCAACGCTGACAGGGAGCGTTGCAACGCTACCCATTCTGTCCACAAGCGTTAGGGTTGGAGCGTTGCCTGGCATTGTGATGGTGGCACTGATGAATCTCCAGAGCGTTGTGACGCTATGCTACGCTCCCCTGTACTCCAAGCTACTGCCTCCAAGCGTCAGGTGAGCGTCAGACTTAGGCAAATCAAGAGCGTTGTGACGCTTCGGCAAGGGCATTTTACTCATTTCAACTCATTTGAAGCCCGAATGCTCAAATCAACTCCAAATTGCTTCAAATTAACCCTGTTCTTCACCAAATGATTAGTTCTACCTCTTGATTACTCGATACCTACAAAATAGGGGAATAAACACGTAAAATCCGATAACGAGCTCGAATTAAGTTAGGAATAATAGCTCTTTTTGAGAGCTATCATCTATGTTTGATAAATTAAATTATTAATTAATCTATAGAATCATTTTTTAAATTCTAATTATTAGACTTCGTTGATTCTTTTAAAAACAAAAATAAAAAATGAAATGATTATCAAGAGTGGAAAAGGAAGAAATTGGGGAAGTGAGGCCACGAAGTGAAGAAAAGAAGCGGCTGCTGGCAATGGGTTGTTTGTAGACTGAAGGTTGGTCTGCAGTAACGTAAAAAGGGAAGGAAAGCAGTCGGTGTGAGTTAAAAATTTACATGCAACCTGCAAAATTCTTTCAAAAAGTTGAAGAGAGAACGAAGGAGAAGAAGACTTGTGATTGCTAAGGGAATTGGTGATCGGAAAGTTGAAGAAAACTGGAAGGGAAGCTGGATAATTTAAAGAAAAATCGTACCTTGATCGAAATTTGAAAAAAACCGAGCACCGTGGAGTTTGAGCTAATTTTGGGAGTTCGAGGGATTTTTGAAGCTTCAAACTTTAAGGTTATTTAACCTACAAGTTATCTAAGAATCTTAAGCAAAATAATTGAGGTTATTTGGTCTGGAATTTACGAATTTAGAGCTCATTTTCGTTGACAAAAACTGCCTCGAACAGGGTGTGTTACTGTGGAAGATTGAAGATTTCTCTCAAAACAGTCGAACAATTGGAATGTTTTATTCACTAAAGTTGGAGAGAATTGAGTAAGAAATAACTTCGAGGGCTGACAAAGGAGAACGAATTTGGGAAGGCCGTCAGTTTTTAAGAAAACATGTAGTTTTTTCGAAAACAGAAGAATTCGGGTTTAATGCAAATTCGTGGACTTAGAGGTTAAATAGAGGCTCCAACTTCGAATTTAAGTTTATTCTAAAGTCCCTCTAAAGCTTTGTAAAAGTTAATTTAAGTTTTATTGGCTGAAAATGTTGAATTTAGACTCTGAAAATTTCTGCAACTTTTTCATCGGGAAAACAGGGGATCGAGGAGTGTTTGATCAATTCCGGGAGATTCAAGGCGATTCGAGGCTCCAAATTTTGAAGTAAGATATTTTAGATGATGGGTAAGAGGTTTATATGAGATTAATTGAGCTTTTAATGACCGGAAATCGATGAAATTAAGTCTGAAGAGCTCACCGGAAAAGCTGGCCGGAATCTGGAAATTTTCTGGAGGTTGCAGATGACCACTGTCTATCATCTTTTGTCCGAGATTAAAAGCGGGAAATCCAATTTTAGGATAATTGAGGTGTTCTTGAGCATGATTAGGGGTCCAATTATGATACTTTAAACTTGAAATTAGGAGAAATTGGGATCTAAGTTAATAGTTGAAGTTGATTAAGGGGTCAATTTATAAAATAAACCCTAATTAGGGTTAATAGATTAGGTAAAATTAGACAAAATTAAGGTTAATTAAGATGTTCCTAAGCTCCATTTAAGTTCTCATGGGTACCAATTAGATGCTTTGACCTTAAGATTGAATTGATTTGGAACCATAAGTTAATTTTAATGTAATTTGAGGATTAAAGTATAAGGTGAAACCTTAAATTGGATAAGTTAGGGTTTGGAAAAAAATTAAGGATAGTTGGCATTTTTACGGCACCTAAAACCTACAATTGGAAATTAATTTTGGGACCTCAAGTTGATTTTAAGTAATTAAAGGACTCAATTGCAAAGTAAAACTTTAAATTGGGGTTTTAGGGAAGTTTAAGTAAAGTTGGGATATTTTAGGGAGGATTTAGGGGTTAGGGGAGTTATGGTTAAATGATGAGTTGTTGATGTACTGTTTGGACTGAATAATTATCTAGAAGATAACCATGGGTTATAATGTGATTTTTAGGTCAAGTTCAATTAGGAGAGACTTATAAATCCGAAGGATCGAGCTGAAAATTGTGAGTGACAATGTTTTCTAAAAGACTTTCTTAAAATGTGTTCCACGACTATTTATGCATGATTTACTCCGAGTGCCTGGATGCATAATTTATAATTGAATGAATATTCTATATGGCTTACATTTTAAATCACGAGTTATGAGTTGAATGTTTTGAATTATATAAAAGAAAAGTCGTATGCTAGATTTCACCATGAAATTGCTATGATGACTCAAGTATGATTTTATTATTACGACATTCCTAATGTTCATGAATTCCTTTTAGTTTTATGAGGAATGCTGGGTTATTTCAGATGCATAATATGTTTTATGTGAAGCATGTTTAAAAGTTTACAACGACACCATGTGTTGATAAAGCATAATGCTTTTTGACAATCTCTTCATGAATATGCTATTTTAAGGTATGTTTTCATTGAAACGTTTGATATTTTAAATGCTTCACCCTATTTTAGGATCTCTGGTATCAAAGGTATGGTAAGATACATAGAATCTTGTAAACTAATCTAAAGTTTCTGGTACTGAAGATATGGTAAAGTATACAAAATTGCTATCAGGAGATTTTCATAATCGAAGGTATGGTAAGGTATACAAAATCCCATACTCTAAAGCCTAATATAGGTCTTCAAGACCCATATCTACGTACATGTATGATTAGTATTATCGACATTGAGCGATTAAGCAAAAAGAAGCTCTCCCTCAACTAAGGCAATTAAGTACAAATGTTTTATGAAGCAAACCAATGATGAGTTATGTTTTTAGGTTTTATATGCCATGATCTTTTATGTAATCAGATTATGTTTTTATTAACCCTGATCAATGGAATCTTGAATTTTATTAGTAAATCATGTTTTACGTATTATGACATATTATGACAGTATGTTTTAAAAGCTAATCATTCACTTGGCATTTTAAGCTCATATTTTCCAATATTTTAACTCCACGGGTAGTGGTTAATTCCCCAAAATCTTGCTGATATGCCAGTATGCCACAAAGCTTAGAATCTCAAAGGGTCAAAAGAAGTTTAGGTGATCTATCATGTTTTGTGTAAACTTTAAGACTTCCATGTACATATTAGAGGAAAATGATAGAACCCTAGATGAAATCGTTGTAGTATAAACTCATGTAAAGTTGTTCTGGTTGTATATAAGTGGTGTGTGCATTAGTGTTTAAGCCAAGGTTGCATGTTTGGGTATGTTGGTGAATGTATGTACATTGATTGATTATCAGGTACAACAGGTGCAATGGAGACAAGTTTTAGGAGTAGAATGGGCAGTGGATGTCATACGAGGGTTGACGTCTATTGTCTTCACATCTCTTTACAGGTTAAGTAAGTGATTTGGGAGAGAGTGTGACAATAACCACCTACATCTGAGAGTAGTATGCCCAAGAAAAATAATCCACTAATATTAAAGAGTCAATCAATTACAACGTAGTACTTATTTATAATGTAATGACTATTACAGTGACTCGTATAGAGCCTAACTCACCAATCACCTAGGTTCCCCTAGATCCGAGACTCCCTCTCTGAAGAACTTAGGCTCCCCCTAAATATGTTAATATTAGCAACAAACACTTCAACTATCCTCAATGTTTGGGACTCCCTCTCTATTGGTGTTATCTTTCCTTCATTCAGTAAACAACCTTCACTAATCTGACTTAGGTACACCTTAAGTTAGAGAACTCCTTCTCGCATAGTGAAGTCTTAGGTTCCCCTTAAGATCGAGAATCTCTTCTCAATAATAAAGCCTTAAGCTCCACCCAAGATTGTGAATTGCTTCTTGCATGGAAATTGGCAACCCTAACAAAGCCCAATACTTGCAAGTAAATAGGCATTCCAGAAAAGGATAAAAACATCCTCGGATGAATTATGCAGACCATAAGAAAGGAAATAATCCATATAAAATAATTATGCAGAATTTTTCAAATAGGAAAACAAATAATTTGTAGAAAAGGCATCTTTTGTGACATCTTCCGCGACAATAACAAAACTCTTAACAAAAATTTGTATATCGTTTATATTATATTATATTTTATATATATATATATAGTGAAAGTCTCCTCCTACTTTGGTAGTTTTTGTTTGGCAAAAGAAAACAAAAAGAAAAAAAGGAATTATGACGTAGTCAAACGAGTCTCTAAATTGTCGTTTCATTCAACAGCGCGTGGACCAGACCCATCCATTGGCCACCTTTATGCAAAAATAAAAAACAAACAAATAAAATAAAATAAAAAGCAGTGGCTTAGTAGTAGCAGTAATAGTAGAGTGTTGTTTGTTGCCATGTATTAAAGTTTCCTCACCTAGCTCCTTCCTTCCTCCTCTCAAGATCTCCTTCTCCATTTTCCTCCATTGTTTTCTCTCCCTAAATTCCTCCTTCACTCTTCTTTCTCCTTGTATTCTGCACCTTTTCTTTATCCTTTCTTCTAGATCTTCCACCGCATTTCATGGATCTGCAACTCTTCATACCTGCATTGCTTCCTCCTCTTTCGTTTTCTCTCTCCTAGGGTTTTTTTCCGGTCATTTTCAGCCATGTGGTGCCGGATTTTGACCTCTCATTGCGTTGAAGATGATTCTTGCCGGCGAGTGCTTAATCGTAACTCTTGTGGGTGTTTTCTTTGGCAGATTTTTGTTCAGCTGGTGGTTGAGGTTGTAGCTCGCTATGGCTACTGATGATGATCATAATGATGATGATGATTCTTTTCCATTGAAATTTCCTTTCTGGACACGAAAATGCCTTTCTCGATTATGCACCTTCTTTTGGTTCTTCATTCGTTCGATTTGCTTTTCTCTTGCTCAGGTAACTTTTCTACTTCAGAAAAAAGTACGTTGTTTCTGTTGCTTGCTTTACTTCTTTTCGCCTTTTGTATTTCTGTGTAAAAAGAGTCATTCCTTCAGAAAGTGTTTTAGTTAGCAGTTAATTTACTCTACTGTATGTTAAGCTGTAGTAAGAGCGACACTCGATTTGCTTCTGATTTTTTTTTTTTTTTTTTTTTTTTAATTTATATATTTTGCTGAATACAACATTCGAATCTCTTATTGATGAGCTGTATTAGTATTGTTATTAACTGAATTGTCTTGGGTATTGTAATGTAGAACTTCTGAGAGTTACTTATTGTCTCTGGTTTCAGGACAATCTTCAGTTTCGCCACACATATACTTATCTCCTTCCTTACAGCCAAACTTGCAAACAATGACCACAGAAATGTCAACAGAGCATGGTATAGTGATTTCCATTTAGTATCAACGTGTCTCGTTTGATTAATATCTATACATATTCCAAGTTCAGTATTATAAACACACGATAAGTGCCCAAAATGTGTTTGAATGTAAAGTCATTGCTCTTACAGAAATTGATAATGCACAACTTGTAGCTTCTGTTTGAACTAATTACATACCCATCAGTTGTCCAAACTCCCAAAGTTGGAAAATTTTACGCCGTCTATTAACTTTTGACCATGATGTGTCTTTAATCAAAGGAACTTCTTTTGCAAACTACAAAGTGAAGCTACATCTTCCACGTCAATGATTAGAATGGAATAAGTTTGGTTGTTATGTGGAGGCATCAATCTTACTAACTCTGCCAATAAACCTAAATTCATCTCTTTTCAGCTTCAGTTTCCTGCATCTGAAGTTGGTTTTCAACAATTTGAAGAGGAGCATATTAAACGAAAAGATGATTTTATCTCGTTGGATATTCAGTCTAGGCTAGTATCTGGAGCACAGAATATATGAAATAGATTCCAAAATATTAGAACAAATATTAGAACTATGATTCATACTTATCAGACCTCGTGGCCGGACTCCGAAATTTTTTTTATTCTTTCATCGGTATCTGTCTGACCTCTTTCCTTTTTTGATTACCTTCCTCGGAGGCCTTTTGCCGGCTAATGTCTTCCAAGGAGTATCAGGGGGTGGAACGACAAATGAACCTTTTTGAGGCTCGGGCCGAAGAGCGTGAGGGAATGCTAGACGTTTGGTAATTTGGCCTCCGGCCAGAATAAAAGACCCCATTGAAGCGGCTAATCCCATGCATATGCCCTAAAACTAAGTTCTTATCGTTTTTCCCGGTAAAATGCGAGACCCTTTCGATCCTTCACTCTTGCGGTTTCCTCCTTTTTCCCAATAAGTCGACGGCGTTACACCATTGGGATACTTCGAATAAACTAGAGTACATATAGGATACACCGGTGCTAAAACCTTTTCTCAAGATATCTTCCAAACTACACTCGAAAGTGCTTCGAAAGGTGTCAGCAGGTGCGCGGAGCCGGAGCCCGCCATGTTTGCCTGTTGGGCCAAACCTTTTCTTTTGTATCTGTTTCAATCGATATTATTACATTCCAATTCCTTCCTGATACCTCTCAAGGAAAATTCCGAATTGGATCTAGCTCCAAATACGTGCATTGGAGCTCTTCGCTCGATGTCCCGGGTCGCTAACTCTCCATGATATTGAAAATCAAATTTTTGAGATTGACAATGATCCTTCTTTTGTAAGTGAACTAGAAAATTCTTTTTATAGTTTTTGGAACTCTACTTATCAAAATAATGTATCTAAGAGTGCCGATTCCCACTATGATCGTCTCGCATACTGCTAAGGAAGAAATTAGAAAAATAACAAACCCTATAGGTAGACACCACAAATTCCACCCCCAAAAACCATATTTTGATTGAGCCTAAACTATATTAACGGTACTCGAACTGTTAGATAATCATAATCGGTAATAACATCACTGTTCTTATCGCTATTACAGAACCGTACATGAGATTTTCACCTCATACGACTCCTTGAGGGCTTTAAATAAATCCAAGGAGCGTATCGGGATTATTTATCTTGATATGTCTTTTTTGTAGAATACTATAGGATAAAAATCTATCGTGTGTCCCCGAATTAACTCAGTAGAATTTTGTCTGCTCTCTTTGAAACAAGGGACGCTTCTGGTTCTGTCGGTGCTTGAAACAATTTAGTCTTCTCCATATTACTATATCTCTAGAGTCAATAATTCTAAATGAGGAAAATGCAGCTGCACATTGGAAACATCTTTTGTATTCCCTCTAAATTGGACTCATTTTTGTATTTCTTTGGATAATTTCATTCATCAATGAAAACATTACTTATCCAATAAAAAAAATACAGTTGGTAGTAATAACATTTCGTTCAGACTTTGAATTCTAATCATAAAAATCATTATTTGACTTTGACTTCGGAATAAGGACCAGGAAATTATAAATAATGACCTGGGAATGGAGAATTTAAATAAGGCAGTGATCTTGCTTTTCCTAATCATCTGGTCGTTTTTTAATGTTTAATTTAATTTCTGCTTGGTTGGGATTGTTCTCAAATTCAAATTAATTATTTTTAGCTTTCTGGGAATACCGAACACAGTTGGTGGAAAAAATGAAAAGTGAAGTAGTTAATTTTTATGATGTTCATGCCTTTTTCATCTCCTAATTGTTCAACGATTCATGTTTATCTCTTTTTCTATGGCATGCACATGTCTCCATAATTGCAGCAAGGTTGGACTCGATAAGTTTTTCATTTGTGCCGTCAAAGTTACGTGGTAACTGGATATTTAAGTCTTCTTTGGGACCATCTACTGCTCCTGCACCCTCTCCAGGTTATGAAGGCAATTTAATAGATTCTCCATTGTCCTTTGTTTTGCCATTACTTACTGGCACTACGCTTTTGTAGGTCCTAGGAGTGCACCCTTGCCTATCCGACGTCATCGACGGCGTCGTGTACGGCCTCATATGGTTGCTCCTACCCCATCAAAAGACCAAGGTATAGTCGGGGATTGAATTATTTAGCGGTCAATTATATGTCAAAATCGAAAACCTGTATAACCTCACAGATTATGATTACCAAATGATGGCTCTTTGTTTCTACACTTCTGCTCCTCATTTCTTGTAATTGCTTCTAGGCTGCTAAAGTGCTTGCTCCTTTTGATTGATCAATATCTCCGTCCATCTTATTTCTAGCTAAAAAAACAGGTTTATAGAGCCATTCCCATCTGTTAAGCATTTGCTTTAACATGATTTATTTCAGAGCTGGAATTCTGTCGCTGTGAAACCATTGTTTTAATTCAATATCTACATTTGAATAGCTTTGTAACATTTGACGTCATGATTAGTACGTGGTGCCTTTGATTTTGTTAAGTGATGGTGATCCATAAAGAAGGTTATCAAAGGACCTTTGCAAATTTTCATCTATCGTTGTCTAGACCAATGGTTAGCCTTGAAGTTGTAAATTGTTTTTCACGAAATTCTTTGTACTAAATATTTTTTACCCATGGACTTGGAAGGTTGTGATCAAATATGCATGGAGCCCCTTACTGCAGCTCCCTTTGGTTCACCTTGTGGTTGTGTGTTTCCCATGAAAGTCAGACTTCTTCTGGATATAGCTCCATATGCTGTTTTTCCTGTGATGAACGAGCTTGAAAGTGAGATTGCAGTGGGGACTTACTTGGAGCAGAGCCAAGTGAAAATCATGGGTGCAAGTGCAGACAGTCAAAATCAAGGAAGAACTATGGTGGACATAAATTTAGTACCACTAGGAGAGAAGTTTGATAATACAACTGCAGTACTGACTTACAGAAGGTTTTGGGATAAAAAAGTGCATTTGAATATGACGCTTTTTGGTGATTATCAAGTTGTCTACATCAGCTATCCAGGTAATAACTTCAACATTTTTTTTTTCTCTGCTTTTGTTAACCTCTCCCCCTATCAGTAAATACTGAGAATAATGAGCCATGATCAGGGATTCCTTCTTCACCGCCATATGGAGGGTACATGGGAAGTGCTCCTAGTGGAAGTGCGGGTGACCTTCCCATTACTGCAAATTTTGTTAATAAGAGCCAGAAGATGAATGTCAAAACAATTGCCATCATAGCACTTTCAGCATTTGTTGTGTTATTAGTGTTCATTGGAGCTCTTTCCATCTTTTTTAAATGGAGAAAAGTTGGCAGGCCGTCTAGTGCTGTTGGCCCTGTCTTCACGTCATCAATTAACAAAAGATCTGGTGAGTTTGTAGACCCTGATCTGTTTGTTATCACAAGGATCTTTTCACAAGTATTATTTGATTATGAACTGTCCATTCAGTGAGCCATATTGCAAGTCCTGTTTATTTTACTTGTAATGCTGCTTGAGACGATTTCATTTTGAATTAATGCAGGTCTAGGATCAGCATTATCAAGTAGCATTGCAAGCTCCACCTCTGTTTCCCTAATTTCCACAATGCCAACCAGTCTTCAATCTGTTAAAACATTTTCACTTTCTGAACTTGAGAAAGCAACAGACAAGTTTAGTTCAAAAAGGATTTTAGGTGAAGGGGGATTTGGCCGTGTTTACTGTGGTATTTTGGAAGATGGAAATGAAGTTGCAGTTAAGTTGCTTACACGGGATAATCAGAATAGAGACCGTGAATTTATTGCAGAAGTTGAAATGTTGAGTAGACTTCATCATCGGAATCTCGTGAAACTGATTGGGATATGCATTGAAGGGCGAACTCGCTGCTTAGTTTATGAGCTTGTCCATAATGGCAGTGTTGAGTCTCACTTGCATGGTATGTTTCCCATATCACCTATAATTTATCATTTTAGGTGTTTGTTATGCATTCTTATATGTACTGTTGTTGGACGTCTCCATTTTCTATACATGATTTGTTTGGTCAACTTTAGTAAAACTTTTCTCATTCATTCAATCTTAGAACAGAAATGCCTCATTCACCTTTTTCCTTGATCATCAATGCGATGAAATTTGATCTCGTGGATAACATCAAATTAAAGATTCATCTGCTTTTTGTGCCTAGGGACTTTCTCTGTCAGTCTGTCTATCGTCTGTTAGTTATATATTGGCTATCGGGACATTTTAATTTGTTCTGTTTAAAAAAGTCGGTCAACCTTTTCTTATTTGAAGTTCTGTATCAAAAAGTATTGATAGATGAAGGATTTCTCAAAGCCAGAAGGGTGAAGAAAAGGGTTGATTTGTTCATATGAAACTTCAGAAATTTCTTAACCAACCAACATCAAATGATATAACTAGGCATCCCTATGCCAGGAGTGACAGGATCAAACAAAAGACCCCCGATCTAAGTTGATAGCAAAAGTAGATTAGCTACAAAGAGATTTGTGTAAGATACTCTGATTTGGAGCCTTTAATGTTTACATGACTGTGAGAGTAATAAATTCGTATTCTTGAATACTCTCGTAGGGTATGATGCCAAAAAATCCTAGCTTTCCTTTGGTAGTAATAGAAACAAAAATTCCTGTATCTTTTTGGAGATATACGCTGAATTAACCATTCTTAGCATCAAGTAAATAACATTTGGTTTTCGATGTCTCTTTCACCTGTATTTTTTTTTAAAAAAGTAAGAGCTCTTTAGGTTTCTCTCTTTAGATATGTGTACATTACCATTTATTTAGTTCCAAAAGTTTTTTCCATCTTGTTCTTAACTGTTGACCTAGTAGTAAATAGAGGGCATAACTTTGATAAAGGGCTAAGAGGTCATGGGTTCAATCTATGGTGGCCACCAACATAGGATTTAATATCTTATAAGTTTTTTTTGACACTCAAATGTTGTAGGGTCAAGTGGGTTGTCATGTGAGATTAGTCGATATGAGCTTTGGCTAGTTCGAACACTCACAAGAAAAAGAAACTGATTATATTGTAGTTCTCTATACCTTTATTGCTTGATGGAAGTTCAACTATCCATTTTTTATGTCATCTAATTGCACTTGGTTTTATATTAAAAAGGCCCTTCATCTGTATTGTGTAGGCATTGACAAGAGAAAAGGACCCCTTGACTGGGACGCACGATTAAAGATTGCTCTTGGAGCAGCAAGAGGTTTGGCATATCTTCATGAAGATTCTAATCCCCGTGTAATTCACCGCGATTTCAAGGCAAGTAATGTTCTCTTGGAAGTTGACTTCACCCCCAAGGTTTCGGATTTTGGATTGGCCAGGGAAGCAACTGAAGGCAGTGAACATATCTCAACACGCGTGATGGGAACTTTCGGGTAATTCTGGTGTTGAGCATATCTATATTTCTTAGGAAAATACTGCTGCACCGTGCACTCCTTGCTGCACCCAGTTAAAAATTTACACCTGTCATTTTTTAAATTAAAAAAAGTGATTACAAACTATTTTTTTGTGTATATATAGGAAAGGGGAGTATGTTGCTCTATTTCTTATTGCATCGATTTACGAATCTGTAGTAGTATTTAGTCCGTGGATCATGGATTCAAGAAACTAGTTTCAGAACCGAATTATTAGCAGGATAAACTTTTTTTCTGTGATATTGTTGATTAACTCACTTCAGAAAATAAGGGACATGAATCTCAAGTCTGTCTCTACTTTACATAATATTGGTGGATCTCCTTGACCAAGTTGATAAATTTGCAGGTATGTAGCCCCTGAATATGCAATGACCGGGCACCTGCTTGTCAAAAGCGATGTTTACAGTTATGGAGTTGTGCTACTTGAACTTCTTTCAGGAAGAAAACCGGTGGACATGTCCCAACCACATGGTGAGGAAAACCTCGTGACATGGGCGCGGCCTCTATTGACCAGTAGAGAAGGTTTGGAGCAACTAGTAGATCCTTCTCTAGCTGGTACTTATGACTTCGATGACATGGCCAAGGTGGCTGCCATTGCTTCAATGTGCGTTCATCCAGAGGTGACTCAGAGGCCATTTATGGGAGAAGTTGTGCAGGCTCTTAAGCTGATATATAACGACACAGACGAGACATGTGCAGATTACTGCAGTCAAAAGGAGTCCTCTGCTCGGGACTCGGATTTCAAAGGCGACCTTGTCCCATCCGACAGCAGTTGGTGGAATGCCGGTGGCCTTACACCTCGACTGACATATGGTCAAGCCTCTTCCTTCATCACCATGGAATACAGCTCTGGCCCTCTTGAAGAGATGGAAAACCGTCCGTTTTCAACTTCAAGTTTAGTAGGCGACGAGATATCTTTGCCTATTCGGCATGGAAACAGGTCAGGTCCATTGCGAACCGCTCGAAGCAAACCTGCGTTTTATAGATTTTCAGGAAGTAGGAGCGAGCACGGAGGATTTCTTTCAAGGCCTTCTTGGAACAGCAACAGGTTTTGGGTTTGAGTTTCTTTTTAAATCTTGTGGATGCCTTTGTGCGACTCTTTAAAAATGTATAGTTTTAACTCTCTGGTTCATAAAGGTGGCTTTCAGGTTTGGAAGTTAAAAGTTGTCTTTATATGTGTGAGAGAGAAGGAAAAAGAAAAAAAGAGAGAGCGCAAAGTATTGGGTTCTAATTTTGGAATTGTTGATTCATTACCATACGAGGTTAGAAATGTAATTTGAATACTCTCGTGTAGTTGTATCATATCTTCTTTTGACAATTTTTGCATACTTAAAAGACTCTGTCTTGGTTGCACTGATCATTATTTTCTTTTTCTTTTTATATGTTTCCATAGTTTATATATATAAATATATATATATATATATATATATATATATATCTAAATTGAAGCTTCGAAGTTTAATGTTTATTGTAAAAGTGTTCTAGATTTTTTTAAAACGTAATGTAATCTAAAATAGGGTAGACCAAAAATTAATGAAGGGTGGACATGACACTCGATTAGATCATACAACTATTTACATGACGTGGATTTGAATTGGAGACACGTTTAATTTATTTTAAAAGTATTTAAATGTTGTTTTTAAAAAACATTGAATTAGAAGATAATTACTTAAACAACTGTTTATTTGAATTTAAGTATTAATATTCTTTAGTATAAAATTTTGAATTATGTAAATAAAAATCAAAATTTAAACAAGTAAATGAAAATGAAAAATATCATTTTAATTTCCACGACACGTTGAATTTCTATCTGACATATCTAAAATTTTCACATCTCAATAGATTGGACATCGAAATTTCTATTATTTCATAAAAAAAATTTAATAAAAAGAATTATTATTAATGCGAACATAAATTAAATGACAAATTTCATGATTTAAAGTGCCTAACTTTTCTATAAATTATTTTAGACATCCTTTTCTGAACTTTTATTTATTTATTTATTTTTAAATTTTCAAAATTTTCTCGAAAATATAAACGGTTATAATTTTAAATATTGTGGATAATATAGATTTTAAATTTATTCGGAAAAAAAAAGAAAAAAAAGTGAAGCCAAAGTGAAAACAAAACAGAAGAGACGGGTGGCGAAGAGGGGGAGGCAATCACCTCGGCGCCGGTTCTTCTGCACCCATAAACAAGATGACGCCATTGCAGGCTTTCATTTCAAGCAAAACGCTTCTTCATTCTTCTCCAACCTTTCTTCGGTTCTCCAAATCAACCAGGTTTGCATTCCCTCTCCTGCAATCCCTTACTTCCACTCACATTTTCCCGATCAAATCCAAACTAATTCTTTACAATTTCAGCTGTTTCTTTCTGCATATTCTGATTTCAGGCCGAAAATGTCCTCCTCAACCTCCTCCTCCGTTCCGATTTCACTTCCTGAAAATCGTGTGGTTGTGAGTTTCTTTCTCTATTTCCTTGCAATGCTCGACTGCTCTGGCTCTGTTATTGACATAAATCATTCCATATGTGTACTTTTTGAATCATTGAAAGTTATTGAATGGTTAGGTGTGTTTTTGCAGCTTGGTGTTGGTGCTACTTCTGTTGATTTTTTGGCTGCAGTGGCTTCTTATCCAAATCCTGACGACAAAATTAGAACCACAAGCTTAAAGGTGTGCTTTCTTCTTGTTAGCGATACGATCGAGACATCAGTTTCTTTTTTTGTGGTTGCCTAGCTATGTATTAAGCATTTGTTGAACTTGTGCTGTGTATGAATGATATGTAGACTTTGCTCATGATGAAAAGATTCAGCGTTGACTGAATCGATTCGGATGAGGATTTATTAAACGGTCATTTTTTTTTTCACTTTTCTTTTTTATGTCAAGTTTTCGACATTGCTGACAATTGGAATATTTTCAGTTCAACTCTTGTTAATTTTTGCCATGTGAAATTCCTCAAGTTCTGATAGACGTCAAGTTTCTTTTGCGCTTTTAAGACCCCTCTTTACTGAAATATTGTTTTGAACTACTCAGCATACCTTTTGTTAATTCATTTACTCCCACCATATGATATCTGGACCAACAGAGCATTAGGAAGTGAATGTGTTTGGAGTAGAACTTAGAATATAACAGTTGAGATTTGTCCATCATCTATATGGCTTAATTAGAGATCCGCTCATTGATCTGTTTAAAGTCCAGATTAAAGGAAATGGGGATGGGGAGAAAAGAAACATTAACATTGCTGCAGCACAACATAGAGTCATGAATTTGAGAAGGAAGTGCAATGGTGCTACACTAAAGTGACATGGTGCAATAGCATGACAAAATCCATTTCATTCTTTATTTGTAAGAAAAGGGAGTGATGGCTAGGCTTTTGAGGGTGTTTTAGAGTTTAAATTTTTACGAGAAAAATAGAGAGGAACATTTGTGAGATTGCCCCACTTGTAATCTTCATCGATTTCTGTAGAATCTGTAGTTGGAGAAGGCTGAAAATAGCCCAAAGTTTGGGGTGAAATAGTATGAACTCAAGAGTGTTATTTCTTTATTCCTATCTTGTCTCCTTTAAATTGCTTACTTTATTTGTGTACTGCTTTATCCTATGGAATGGAAATTTTAAGTAAGATTTGAAAATGTCTCTAAATTCCCAACAATAATATTGTGAGTTGTCTTGGCTTCAAGTTCAATTGTATTGAATACTATACATTATTATCTGTATGAATTTAGCTAATTTAATGAAATGTGTTCTTACAACAAGAAGACTGTAGTTTCTATTTATTGTAACCATTTGGAAAACCTGTAGCTGATGACTTCTTCTTAGGTGCAAGGTGGAGGAAATGTAGGGAATGCTTTAACTTCCGCAGCTCGGTTGGGTTTAACACCAAGGATAATTTCCAAGGTTGCTCTTTATCCATGGAATCTTTCCTTTCCAGCCCGACTTTTAAGTATTAAATGGAACTGGTCTATATATTGCTGTTTTTGTCTCCTTTGAATAAAGTTTGTAACATTTTCATCCATGATAAAATTGTAGGTTGCAGATGATAGTCAAGGAAGGAGCATAATTGAGGAGCTAGAAGCTGATGGGATAGATACATCTTTTCTTGTAGTAAGCTCTTCATAATACACAATTTCAAGTATTTATGACTTACATCATCATAATTGACTTCTGCATTATCTTGACAATACTGCCCTTGTTTTTGTATTTTGTACTTGCTGTACGCTTTTTAATTTTTTTTCTTTTCATTTTTTAAAAAAAATTCTTCTTCTTCTTATTATTATTATAACGAGAAACAAGACCTTCATTTAAGAAATGAAATGAGATGGATGTTCAAAAGATATGAACTTTAGAAGGGAGTGAATAAAGACAAAAATAAAACAAAATAACTACACGGGGAAAATAAAGGCATCCCAATTCAAATTAATATTTAACAAAGAAAAAATAGAAAAAGACTTGGAGGGAGAGTACCGGGGGTAGACTTTCAATTTTGCAAACTCAGAACGATCAAGCCAAGGAAGGTATTTGCTCTCGAGAATCTCTTAGATTCCTTTCCATCCATAATTATGAAAGGAGAGCTTTAATCACATTGATCCATAATTAGTGAGGCTCCAAAGTCATTTGAAGTCCGAGGAGAAGCTGAAGAATATTTTCCTTTAAATAAGAAGAGAATAGTATTAACAATTTTGACAGCAGTTTGTGTCAACAATTTTGCAAATAAGCGCAGCCAAAGAGAATATGATAGAGGTAATCCCACTACCATGGCAAAGGGGACAAACTGAGGGCATCAAAATTGGGAAAAGTCATGTTTGTTATTATTATTTTTTTGCTGATGCTAGTGTAATGGTGATGGATGTTCATCTACAGACTATAAAGTCTAATGCTAATGGTTATCTTTTGGAATACAAGGGCCATGCTTAATGCATTATTTGGTGTTTGTGAGTTATCAAGAAACAAGCAAAACACATTCTGTGGTCTTGAATTCTAATTCCAATGTATGTTTTTACGGAGAAGTGAAGCAAGAATGTAGTGAGAATTTGAGGGTCTGAGGGTGAACGGAAACATTAAAGGACGTAAAGTTAAATTTTGTGTGCTGAAACCTGCGTTAAGTGCATTTACTAGTTCAAGTAAAATTTAGTTACTTCTTACTATTCAATTGCTTAATGATCTTCGTTGATATGTTGAGGTTTGACATTCTGAATGACTTCAGAACTTTCCACTTTGCAAATTTCTCTTAGTATGTACTTTTAATTAACAGTTGTGGACATTATAAAGCTGGTTACCTACTACTTATAAAATATTTAATTATCGTTTAGTTCTTTTTTTTAGTGAAATTTATATCTTGCATCTATTTTTCTCTTAAAGTTGGAAGCTCAAATTTCCATACTCACATTTGTTATGTTAAAACATAAAATGTAGAATTTTCTGTTCAATATAGATGTGTTGCTATTAATATTTCATCTTTTCCTACTATTTTCTATCTGTAAGAATACCTGCTCTCTCTTCGTGATGGGATCTTTAGTGATTTCCTATGAGTTTCATATTTGTGAATTTATGTGTTTTCTCAGGTTTCTGAAGGGGGTACTTCACCATTTACCTATATTATTGTGGATAATAAAACGTAAGCATTTGCATTTTCATGCTTCTCTACTCTGTAATTGGGCGTGAGGGTTGTCTTGTTTTTGGCTTGTTTTAGTATTGCCCTTGTATATCCTTTCACCTATGTCAATGAAGTTTGGTTTCTTAATTCTTATTAAAAGAAAAAAAGGCATGAGTGTCTTTTCGTGGATGTTTGCTTGTTGTGAGGCATGAGCCTTTTAAATCATGTGTCGAGTTTGAAATGATGTTGTGGATTGTAAAGAACGTATACGTTCTATTATACAGTCTTGTTATAGTCTCAATCTCACATTTTAGTATTGACTATTGAGGAATTTTTTGTATCTTGATCTTTCAGGGGAAGTCTTCTGACGTTTATAATTTCTGAGACAGAATGCACAAAATAAAATTATAAGGAATGTACATACACACAATCATCTCACAATTCATTTACCTTGGCAAACTTTTTTAGGCACACTCGTACATGCATCCACACCCCAGGATCTCCTCCTATGGTGCCAGATGACCTCTCGCGATCAAGCTTGCTGTCTGCATTAGATGGGGCTAGATTTGTATATTTTGACGTAAGATTGCATGAAACTGCTTTGCTTGTTGCACAAGAGGTAAAAATATCAAAAGTTGCTTTGATGCTTCAAATTCTGCGCTCATGTCTTGAGCTTACTCTTTTATGTTGATTTTTAAGAGCCAGACTTCTGTGTTCCCTTTCCAGATTAAAAATTCAAAAGAAATTCAACACTTTTCTTCTTTCAGCTTTTGGCTTTTTCTTAGTCACTTTCCAAACATCAATGAACTGGTTGTTTGTTCTTAACCATCTCCTTTTTTTCCATGTTGTAAGGGATATTAATTTTACTTTTACTGCACAGGCAGCTCGGCAGAATATACCTATGTTGATCGATGCAGAAAGGAAAAGGGAAGGTCTGGATGATCTCCTGTTATTTGTCAGTTATGTTGTCTGCTCAACGAGATTTCCACAGGCAAGTGTTCTTTCTTCATTCCTTGCTTTCTAAATTCTCCTACACGTTAAAATTTTCCTGTTGGGAAATTGAACTTCATCCGTACTTATTACTCTGAATATCTTTAAAACTTTTAAATTTTTTATATTGGATCTTAAGTTTCTATTTTGATCCCTTTGTCTTTATTAATCATCATGCATACTTGTAGAGCTGCTTATGCCTCATGTAACTTGTGTGTTTGTTTGAGAGTTTTTGGTGCCACGTGTAAGCAAGATATGATTGGTTTTTTCATTGACTAGTTTATATAATTATTATAACCTTGTAGTATGTATGTTTGAATTTGTATTAAAATTATGTTTTTTTCTTGTTGGAACTCAAAGATATAGTTGTACAATCTATAGAACAGATTCGGTTCTTTTTTCATTCTTTCTATTCATCTTTATGTCTGAAGTTGTTTGTGGAATATTTTATGTATAGGGGCTCATGTTTTCTGTTGGTAAATTATAGAAACGTTATTTAATGGACAGGAATGGACAGAGGCACCATCAATTCCATCTGCACTTGTTTCCATGCTTCTGCGACTTCCGAAACTCAAATTCGTGATCGTCACCTTGGGTGAAAATGGATGCATAATGCTCGAAAGAAGTGCTGCTGGTGAGTTTTTATGATCAACTTTCTACTTTACCGTTGGCATTGTATGATGCTGTTCACCCTCTAAGGATGGATCTTGTTAGGTACAAAATTTTATGAATTTAATTTATATTTAAAATTTACAGGTATTTTCTCTGTTTCTGGCAGAAACATCTGATCAGATGGAAGAGTTTGAAGTAGACAGCTTACTTGAAGTGGTCCAGAGCAGAAGGGATGAGAATATTAATGTTCCAGCTTCTGTATCATCGGTAATTTATTTTTAATCATTATTTTGGCGTTTGCTCAACTCTATTGCAGTCCTTGATAAAACGATTGGCTGTTTATACCTTTTGTGCAGTGTACCATTAAAATGTTATGGTTTATAACGATCCTTGTGGATTAATGTCTGTTGATCATCAAGAAATTGTGATGTAAAGAAAGGGAATGGGAAGCACTTGCTAACGTTTGTAGGGTGGATTTTTGTTCCTAGGTCCTAGACTTTTAAGAGAAGATAATTTTGAAGGTCTGTCTGCCCTGCATTGTTTTGGATGTAGTATGTTGTTGGATCAAAAGCTGTGAGGCTTCCTACTGATGTTGTTACGTTGGTATTGAAGATGGAACCTGTTTGTAACAATTTTAAGAAAAATGAATAGTTGACAGATGTAATCATTTCATTTTCTCTGGTATAAAAAGGATGAATCATTTTGTACAAATTATCTGAGGGATATATGGAACTTTTTGTAAGAATCTACACTATTATAATATTGATTGAACAGTATGAAGCTTGGGTTGAGCATAGGAATTATCGGAGAGGATTGATAAATTTGGAGTTTGCAAGCTGTGTATATAAGTGCCAACTTAACGATCACATTAATATCTGTGGTTGAGTCATAGTTGTTATGAGTCCAAGAGATTATATCCTTTTACATTTGAGGATGTAATGATGTTCGGTTATATTTCGTCCTCATCTTTTTCAGCCAGTTGCCAAGTTGAGAGCCAAGGGGATAGGGACAGTTTGTGGCAGGCTGTTGCTCGGGACAGCTGAAAAAATATCGGAGTCTGAGATTGTTGATACAACTGGTGCTGGAGATGCATTCGTTGGAGCAGTTCTCTATGGTTCGTAATATGAACAATTTTGAACAATTTTATCTGATAACTTTGTTATCTTTGTATTTTCTAGCGGCTGCTTTGTTCTTTAGAGTTCAGCTTGCAATTTCATTTGTCCGCTTTTATGCAGAAAGTTTGCTAACTATTTCAGAATGAATCGCATGGCATACAATTGTTCATTCAAGAATTCTTTATATACATTTTTACTTGTCTTTATTTCTAGCTTAATTAACATCCTCCTCAATAGTCATGCAGTTTTTTTCTCTGTTTAATACGGGAGCTTTAGTATGAATTTATGCTTTTCATTTTAATTCCAGCCTTATGTGCCAACATGCCACCAGAGAAGTTATTGCCATTTTCCGCCCAAGTGGTAAGTTATTTGTTTAATGTATTTTTTATTTTTATTTTTTTAGTTAAAAAATATATGAAAGTAGGGGATTTGATTCTCTGCCTTGACCAGTTGAGCTATGTTCATCGTTAAATTTTATTTGCAGGCTGCTGGATGTTGTCGTGCTTTGGGTGCTCGAAGCGGTCTTCCATATCGTACGGATCCACGGCTGGCATCTTTCTTACATTAGATCATCATTAACTCAAATGAGAATCTATATTCTTACGCCACTCCATTGACATTACTTTTTGTGAAAATGTAATTCAGCCCAAAGCATGAAATGTTGATTTAATAGAAGCGTCATTGAGTTCGGTTCCATGCCTCCTTTTGAATTTCTTTCAACAGGTTTTACAGCCAAAAAAATTGGGGAAAACAAGTTCCAATGAGAGATTTGATGCTTTCTTCTAGTGAAACAGTTATTATGGGTACGCAGATTGTCTATTCTTGGTAAACTAATCTTTACGTCTATGCTTCGAAGTATAATGACTATATTTCCTTTACCTTTTGGATTGAAGAATTGATGCTGTTAATTATTATTATTATTATTATTATTTTTTTCATGAACAAAATTAGATAGTTGTGTAAATAAATACCATGTTTAACAGATTTTTGAAACTACATGGTACATGTTGCACCGTTCTTTGTAATTTCTTGGTAATTGACATTTTGTTTGTCATTCTTCTGGGATCGGGAATGAGAATCTGGAGATGTTATAAACGAAAAATAGGAGGGAGTTGCAAAGCTGAACAAAACTAGACAAACCTAAATTTCGTATTCTAGATTATACCTGGCAATTTTGGTCTACAATTTTCTATACAGATAGATAATATCTTTTGTATATAGTAATTCGTCTTATATTCTGTTTATCTTCTGTTCTGGAATAAAAAATTGCTATCAGATGGCTGATATTGGGGCTTGAAATGTACCTTTCTGTCTAAAGAAAGACAAATAACCATTTTTTTGCCCTTGTAGGCTATCTAGAAAAAAGAGTGTTTAGTTTGGTTCATTGGAAATACAGTGATGAGGATTCCCTCAAGCTCTAACTGGTCAATTGGTTAACACATATGCATTCGACCAAGAAGCAAATGTTGTTGAACTAAAAAATACATCGGTTTATACCCACGTGTTCTAACGAAAGCCTGCATAAGTTGGTGTGGTGTAGATTTACTGCTCGAACATATTTTAATAAGCAGCGGAGAATTATTTACTTAGCATAAACGATGGGTCCACGTTGTTTCCTTACTCTTTTATCCTTGAATTGTAGGAGAAAATCTTGCATGGGATTGTGGTTTCGAAGACATGGATACTCAACAAACCATGCAATAAGATTCTTCCATCCTTTCCAGGTACTACTAAACTTTGAATGATTACCTGCATTTTCATCAAATATGTCTGGGGATTGCCGAATCGGTTCAAATAAACCACTTTCATGTCGTCGTTTGAAGCCAATTTGGGTCCATGAATATGGCCCACATTGCTACATGGGCCTTTGAACTGATGTCTTGGTCCATCTATGCCATGCTGTTGCACCTGATCTTGCCTAAGGAAGCCCAAGACCAAGTAAGTCCATTGGTGGACGTTGGACTTTTTATACCTTGGAGTCCATATGAAAGTAGTCTTTATCCTGAAAAACATTCCAGAATCCATGACGAAAATTCTAACGGTCTTTATTTTATAGGGTCCACGTTACTCATTAGATCTAAGTTTAAATGAATCAAGAACAGAAAGAGTACTAGTTCTAGATCGTGTGATTAAGGGCTTGTTTGGAATGATGTTCAAGTGCTTACAAAAGTATTTTTAAGCACTTGAAAAGTCATTCAAAATAGGCCCTAAATTCCACCGAGAGATCTTTAGTTGAAAAGAGACTTTAAATGACTAGACAAATACATTAATCTTTGCAACTACCAATCCAAAACACGATTATGAAAACTTCTAAACAGAATGACGGGTCTAATCGAAAAGTGGGGGATATTAATTTATCAGTAAAAATCAAGCAAAATTCTCTCCCTTTTCAACTAAATGATTACACTAATCACAAACTAGTAGTTGGTCCATCTAAAATAGAGTATTAAGCTTTGCTTGGGCTCAAATAACATCTCAATTTAAATGTGCATGATTATCACCCTAAAAAATTTATAGTATTTAATTGACACAACAAAATGGAAATAAAAAAGATTTAAGAAGTGAGAGGAATAATGAATGAGCGAAAGGTGACCTGGATATACTCATGCACCTAATAAATGAACAGTGACAAGTACCTAAAGAAATCAAGGTCACATACATAGTTGGATTCACTAAGGGGAAGAGAATGAAAACAGTATTTGGCCACCCATGAGAACTTCACATGCCATTTTGACACTCTCCAAAATGCTTCTTCCAATAAGCTGCCTCAAGTGCTTCCAAATCATAGGTCTTCCCTTCTCTTCCTTTGTGGTTTGGGACCATAACTTAACAAAGACACACCCTCTTTGCCCCAATTGGACCACCTTCAATCTTTCAACCCATTCACTTCCTTTTGCCTTTCCCCTATCCCTTTCCCTTTCCCTTCCTCTTTCTTTCCTCTTTTTGGATATGCATCCAGCAACTCTATCTAATTCACTAAAACTTTGGATAAGTTTTTGAATTTTTGCGACGCACTTTTCTTCATTGCTTTGGATCACACTATAACCAAAAAGACACTATATCATAGTTGTTTTTTTCCCCCTCTCCTTAGACTATATATGGATTTTAAACTTTTCTAAACTTATTTTTCTTTAAAAATTTAACAATGCAATAACTTCACATCCATTTTTCCTTTTTTTTTTTTTTTTTTTTTTTTGAGTCTTGTCATGGACGACGATCAAATCATTGACCTTTGGGATGATAATATTAGATAACATAAGATTTCATCTCAAAACTAGTTGATAATGAGAGAAGTAGGCAATCTATCTTATAAAGTGTGCGAGGTCCTTTGATTTTTCCAACGTGAGATTCTCAACATACCTCCTCAAGATGGTGCCTCTTTTGAGTTCCCCATTCTTGGATCGGATTTCAATTTTTCTTTTATTAGATCAAATACATATTTAAGTTTCATGCTCTCTACTACCATATTAGATAACATAGGAGTCCATCTATTTTATAAAGAGTGTGAGGTCCCTTGATTTTCCTAGTGTAGGATCCTCAATAGGTAATTGATGTCTTGAGTGATGATCGATTTGGTAATTGAACTTCATATTAGTATAAATTTCTGAATTAGTTTTGAAATAAGATTTTTTTTAGTATAGCAAACGAAAGTATGATTTTGCCTTATGTAAATCATGTAACAAATATAAACAAAACCGATGTATACCCGTATTTGAAACGTGTGAAACTTTGTTCATATTTGATGTGTATTGATCGATATTTGATTTATTCAACGTGAGTTTGGGTATGATATTTGTTTGTATTGAATGTAGAGTAGTAGGGGCATAGGGAGTGAAGTAGTTTTTGTTTTTCTCCTCCTGCCTTTTGTGTACCAATTAAAGAGGTTATACTTTTATTAGCCGTGAAGGTTCACCTGACTGAGTCACCTCAACATCCTGGAATTGGTCCATGGAATTAGCAAATAAGGTCCCCTCCAATCTCCTCCATGCCACCCACCTTCTTCCTTCTTGCATTATTGCCACTTGGGAAATAGCGAAATACCTAACTTGTTCACATGTACCATGTACCCTATCACCTATGGCTATGAATGAAAAGCTTCCCTATTTGTCTATTTTTCTACTAGCTTTTGGTCCCAAAGCTTTTATTATTATACCTTCTCCGTTTCCATTCAAAACTTTTACCTTTCATCCTCCCAACTTTGATTAGTATTCATGTTCACATCTAAATTTCATTATCGGTAATAACAACATTAGCCAATTTAACTTGAATGTAGTTCAAGTAGTCATTATTGGATTGTAGGTTTGAACCTCATCTTAGTTGTAAATGTGAGTTACTTAGACATTATATATTTTTGTGACATCTTTTAGAATTCAAGGACACATATATACAACATATAGAACAGATCTTGTTTAAGAAAGATTGTTATATATTTTCGTGATATCAATATATTAATGTTCGTAAAATAAATAAATGAATAACTATGGCTCTTTCTCTATGAGTATTGTACCTTTACATTTTTGTGTGTTTGGAATGACCCCATTTTCATTAACTTCTCTTGGTATGGACTCATTAATTATGTTGTGACAAGTCAATGAAATTATTTATCTATTTTATGATATTGCCATTTTAAATAAGGGAGTGAGATTCAGACCTATAAGTCAGAAGTACCTCAAATAGGTCATAAGAGTGAATAAGTCAACATTAATTGACTCGAGCAAAACTTCTTTTTTATGGGTCTTAAATTTCACTTTGATTTGAAACCACAAATTTACCAATTTGTACAAAATAATTAATTGCATGGCCGACTTCAATTCTTTTACGGTTTACAATGGCCTTGAAAGTCAAATAATAGCTTGGTATGTTTCATGCTTTTATGGCAATTATAAGCTAAGTACTAAGGAAAATTTCTTATACTACAATGTTATGTACAATTTTTTACATTACTTTTAATCACTATGTACCACGTTGATACACTTTTAAAAATAGAGTGAGACTCACCGGCATTAAGGTGGGGTCCAAAAATATTTATGAAGACATTTATAGTGTGAACAAGGAGAGAGTATGGTACTCCCGTAGCATTAGAAAAATTTCTATAATTACTACTCTTAGAAGTAGCTTTTAGTTCAATAATATAAATGTGTGTATTTGACCATTTGATTTTTAAGATAAATATACAGTAATGTCTCAACCAATTTAGTTGCATTATGATAGTTGAACATAAATAGAAACATTATAATTTTCTAGTCCCCTCATTAGTTTGGTATGTTTTACATTTTTATGGCAGTTATAAGCCAGTACCATTCTAAAAAGTGACTTTCAGTTCAATATAAAGTGTGTGTTTGGCCATTTGATTTTTAGGATAAATAAACAATGTCTTAACTAATTGAACTTTACTAGTGCAAAAACATAACAATTAGTTAAACATTAAAACATAACAATTAGTTAAACATAATTAATTGTTTTAATGTTTGGAAGTTTTTAATTGTTAATTTTGATTATGTAACAATTTTTTTTCTACAATTTGTATACAAATTTGATTCTTAATCAATTTATCATGTGTAAAAAATTTCATTAAGTCTTAATAATATTTTCATCATAGGAACTAAATTGTTACGGATGCTAAAGTATAAATATTGAATTGATATTTATTAAAGTTCTAAATGGTTACAAATTTAGAAGTACATACATTAAATTATGTATAGGTTGAAGGGCGAAATATTTACCTATCAAAATTTAGAGAACTAAAGTAACTTTTTAACCATAAAAATTTGAGTTATGAGGATATTTAAAAAGAAGAAAATGAAGCACCAAATTAAAAGAACTGGATAATGGTTAGGAATGGAAGTTATATTTTAAGTATTCTTATTATTATTTAAAAGAAAAAGATTGAGATAGACACAAGTTACTAGTTTAGAAAAAAAAAAAAAGTTTCAAAACCAAACATGGTGTAAAAATATTGAATTATAATTCAACTAATTAAGTCCTATCTCTTCTAAAGTTAAACTCTAGAGATTTGAATTTTCACTTCCACTGTTGAGCTAAAAAAGAAGAAAATTCTTTGTTGTGAATTTTTTACTCAAACATATCTAATACCAATTCATAACATGGTGGTGGTGGAGAATTTAATCAAATCTTGAAATTTCGGTAGAGAAAATTCTATTGCCCCATTTGGCAAAATTGATTCTTTTAGTAATGAACTATTTAGCTTAATTCAAGTTTTTTTCAATTTTATAGTTTTGATTACACAATTTTATAGTTCATACACCGATGTTATTTCTGACTAAGGATGAATTTTTACAATGTGCTACTTTTTCTAAATTTTCAACTTTTCTATATTTTCAGTTTATTTTAAATTCAAACTTTCATTTTTAAAGAAATATAATTTGGAACAAACCATAAAAAGAATCTATATTTATTTTAACCTCATTTAAACTTTTTCTATTAAAATTCCTATCATTTTACATCAAAATTGAATTGATGTGAGATTTGTTTCTTTTACCACCAAAAACTTTTATTTTCACATCAAAATATTCATAAACTTTATATTATTTTGTAACTATTTCCTTTTTATAAAGAAAAAAAATTCAACTCTCGCACAAACATTTATAACATAATCCAAACGTTATCTTAATTTATAGAAATGATGATTAAGTCACCATCAACGCTTCTTAAAATAATTATAGCAATTACCAAAATGAGCATAACTCACGTAACATAGTGTCTATATTATCAATTTCGAAGTTAAAGAGTTCGATTTTCTCACCCTATATATTGTAAAAAAAAATTAATTATAACAATTTTCATAATTTTTTTTTTTTGAAAATTCTATTTGACATCGATTTTGCACATCTTGCTCATAGCACATACAAAACACATGAAAAATTACAGAGAAAAAGACAAAATAGAAGTTTATGAAATTTGTAAGGGTACAAAATTTCAATGTCTAGATCACATCCATACACAAAAAAGTCGCATCACTTCAATTTCAATAACGGTAATTACAAAGGACAAAATAGAAACTACTAAAATGAGCATGTAAAGTGGGTATGTAGTGGACAAAATACCGACTAAGGATAAAACGAGCATGTAAAGATTCTCAATTCTTCTTTGATAGTCGATTTTATACATCGTATGGATTAATATGTAAGTATATTAGTATATTTTACAAGAGGTGTATAGAAAATTTGAAAAGCAGACAAAGTAAGTGTAAATCCAACTATATAACATTTAAATCTTCGTACGTCAAAGCAGAAAGACTTGGTCCAGTTGTAGCAATAGTGATGAAAACCACACGCATGAACCTGTTATTTTATTTATTTATATTTATTTATTTATTCTTTTTTAAAGTTAAATATGAAATATATATATTATTATTGACTAGATTTATTTGAATAGCTTAGGCTTAGATTCATAGAATTTGATCTATTTCCATTTCCAATACTTATTTCCCATGTTTTCCTTTTCTTCCCATAAAAATTGTCTTAATGTTTCAATTTGTTTTCCTCGAAGTTTCAGTTTTTTTTAGGAAGTTTGGGATAATTTTTTTAAAATTAAGAATATATATATATATGAAAAATATATTATTCAGACACTGTTTGATAGCTAAAAGAGAATAACATAGATTTTGTATATTGAATTAGGGTTTCAACTACACTAAGGTTAGAACAACTTTAAATACTAGCCAAGACAAAGGCTTAAAGGCCTTAATGAGATTGTACACACATCATTTAGATAACATAATATTAAATATTCTAATAATAACTTTTCGATTTTTGAAAATTATGCTTGTTTTTCACAACTTTTTAATACGATTTTCATTTTTTTTAAATGTAAACATTTGAATTCTTTGGCAATCAAAAAACAAAACTAGTTTATAAGGATCTGTTTGGTGGAGAATTTGAAAATAAGAGATTTAAAGAAAATAAAATTGTATTTCATATTTTCAATTATGTGTTTGGTAGTAGATTCAAAAGTTAGATTCTAATTTAAATAATTATTTAAAAACGTGTTTGATACGATATATTTATAATTAGTTGTAGTTACCCACCCATATTTAGTTGACAATAAACTATTATTAATTGATTTATGAATATGATTATGTTAAAAAAAATTATATAATTATTATTTTGTAATATTCTATAACTTATAATACATTATATAATACGTATTATATTTTTTTAAAAAAAAATGAGTTGAGTTTATAACCTGATATATTATATTTCTAAATGTTTTATCTTTATTTAATAAAATTTTGCTATGATTTAAAAATCAAAATTTGGATACAATTAAAACTAAAAATGTTGTTTTCATAATTTGCACTATTTGGAACACATAACTCGAAAATAGTTTTTAGAAATAGAATCGAGTTGTTTGCCAAACACATATTTACTGAATTTAGTGAATCTGAAAACATCAAATAGAATCCAAATTCTCTAACTAAGTCCTAAGTTGCTTTTTTTTTTTTTTTAATTTTCAAAATCTAGCTTGATTTTCGAACCCTCTTAAAAAACGTAGATAACAAGAAATCAATAAGTACAAATATGCTTTATAAGCTTAATTTTTAAAAACTAAAAATATAAAATTAAATAATTATTAAATGGAGCTTAATGTTCTTTTTAAACATTTTTTTATGATTTTCAAAACAATTTTGTAATATTAATCAAACTCAAAAGGTGTTTTAAATTTAATTAGCTTAAAACACTCACTATTGTTCAAAACACAATATCTATGTGTTTAAAGAGAAATATTTAAGGAGTGCTAAGATACATGAGTAAAGTTTAATTCATGTATGAGTAGATTAAATACTTAAATTTATGTTAGAAAATGTGTAAAAATTGAATTTTTTAACCTCGAAATCAATAATACAAGTTAAACTATATGTTCATAATGCCTGTTAAGACGACATATGTTTATTTATTCTAAATTAAAAGATGTATGAATAAAACGAGTTACTTAAACTTAATTTTATAATATTAAAAAAAAAACTTAGGTTTATACTTTTTCCCATTTAAACTCGAGATTCAAATTAAGATTTTGTAATCTCATACGTTATATATTAGAGGTTAATTATCTTAGGAGCCAACCATCCCTTAAATATTTAAATTGTAATGAAAGATCATTAGTTTTGACATTGTGTGTTATATTTTTGTTTGTAATTAAAAAGATAGTTAAAGTTTGGATAGATTTATGTACATATTCATACAATTTTTTTAGCCTACCAATCTGGCCCTTCAAAATTATAGGTTTTCAAATATGATTAATGAACCACCAATTCTTATGAATAATGAATTATTGAAAATTATGATATTATTAAAATATAAATATGAAAAATTCATTACATGTTTATCATAACTATACTAATTATTTACTTCATTATCATATAACTATTTTTCGGTGGCTTTTTTAATCATTCAACTTGTTTTTTTCTTCCCTTGTTTGTTTTTTTTGGTGTCATTTATATTTTGAATTTTAATTTTACTTTATCCGATTGGTTTAATAACACGCATATGATTGAAATTAAATATTATAATAACTATAATTAATTTAATTGGGGCCATTTTTTTTTAAATAAAGTATTAGGTCTAGAGGGATTAGTAGATACACCAGGTCATCTCAACTAAGTTACAAGATCGTAACTGTTTTTTAGATGAGAATAATATTGATTTATTGATTTGTTTATTTTTATCTATGAACTATTTTCATAGTTTAAATTTTTTAATTCTACTACAATAAAATATTTTAGAAAATAATAACAAAATGTAACCTAACATGACCATAATATTATGAAAGATATTTTAACTCATTTAAAAATATAAAAGGTTTATTAATTTATTTATATTTTTGTTTTAAATTTTGATTTTTAATGATTTTTAAAAAATATCCTAAACTTAAGACATAATATTGATATTTTTATCGAATATTTTCATGAAATTGATAATTTAAACATTGATATTAACTTTCATGTTTTGAATTAATTCTTTGAATGTAAGGGTATAAATTATTAATCTACTTTTTCTCTAATAATTTCAACCAAAAAAAAAAAAAAAGGAAAATAAAAAGAAACAAAAATGCCCTTCCACACAAAGCACACTAGCGGTCCCCTATGAATCTTCTCCTTCAAACTTATCCTAAATCAAAGTTTGGTTGGTATCATTTAATTCTATAATTTAATTAAAAGTCAACTCCATCAAATCCCAATGGTAAAAAAAGAAAAAAAATAAATAACGAGACCGTCAAATTATAGCCGACTTATCTTAATAATTGTTGGATATAGATTTTAAAATCTGAATATTCTCTAATAATTGTTGTATATAAATTTGAAATACTATTTTTTGTAGTTACTCTCTCATGCATCCAACTACAAAAAGAAACTATTGTGTCTGCCTAAAAAAAAAAACAAAACAAAAAAAAAAACTCCTATTATCTTCTTTACCATTTGTTGGTAAACAATTCAAAATTCAAAATTCACCATCAATCATCTATAGATGTTTTTCCTTTATATTAGGGTTTAGTATCATTAAAAAGTCGGATTAGGGATAGTTTAGAATATTTGACGTGTGATGGCAATATTGAAGTTTTAAAACTAATTTAAATATCGAAAAGTATTTAGGTACTGTTTGGACTATACTTATGTCTGTACGGTCCAGACAACTATCAAATAAAAAACTATCATGTAGCAGTTTTTTTTTTAAATATATTTTTTTATTATTTTTTTTGTGCATGTAGAGGAATGAGAGTATGAAATTAGGTGCAACATAGTCTACATCTAATTATTATTTTTTAAAAATCAAAACAAAAATTACAAATGTGAAATATTAATGATTAGTTTAATGTTTATTTTAACTTAGTTATTTTTCTAGCTATAATTTGATGAAGTTTTGGATAAACCATATGACAAATGAGTGGAATTGACAATTGATTAAGGAGAAAAAAAAAATCTTTCTTCTCAAATGATATTGACTCTTGCAATGAATGAATTGACAATGTTTTTTTTTTTTTTTTTTTTTTTGGGAGAATCAATGAATTTTGAGTTAAAATGATGAAAAAAATATTTCTACCCTTTGTTGACACACTCATTTATGAAATATATGGTTTTTTTTATGACAATAAATGAATTTAGGTTCGATCTTTTATTATGAGTTATTGATGAATTATTTTGTGTGAAAAAAATTAGATAATTAAGACTAGTTTGATAACTTTTGATTTTTTAATATTTCTATTTATAGAATTTGACTAGGAATTCAAGTGTCTCTTTAATAAATATAAAAACTATAATTGAAAAATTAAAAGAAAACAAACTTGATTTTCTAAAACATAAAACTTAAAATGAAATTGTTATCTAACATAACCTAAAGTTAAATTATACAAAATGTCCACGAACTTTAAGATAAGTTTCACTTATATTCTTAGACTTGAGATGTTTTGTCATTTTTTATTCTGAAAATTTGAAATTTGTATAAAAAATTACTTTTGAAAACTTTCAAATCGGTCCAAAAACATCTTTTTTATATTAAAATAAAAGATGAAAATTGATCTAGCAGTTAGTATATGTGCAAAAGTGAGAAGATGTGCGTGATATTCTTTATAAATATATCTTAAAGTTCCCCAAATGAACATAGTTCAATTGACACATGAATTGTTAATAACCACGAGGCTTGTGGTTCGAATTTTCTCATTGTACTAATCCAAAAATCTCGAAATAGTTTTTTAATCAAAGATTGTAATACCATTTTAGTCCCTAAATTTTGGAATGTTCAATTTTAGTGGATATACTTTTAGTCAATATTAAATTTTAGTCCATAGTTTATCTTTTTTTTTTTTTTTTAAAAAACCTTTTTCTTATCTATTAACATTTTGAATATAAATTTTGAAAATAAAAAAAAAACCAAATTTTTTTACAAGAAAATTATTAATAAAAATAGTTTTGAATGATTAAATTTAAGATTTATTAAAAAAAAAAAAACAAAATATCAAACATTGGACATTTAAAATTGAGATACTAAAATTGATAAATCTGTCTCCCATCATCTACGCGTGATTGGATTGGCAGCACAAATCAATTTTATTTTTTTTAAAATGGGAAATAATTACATGTTTATATATAATTATTTGTAAAAGTAAAATGACATTTCCTCTAAAAATTGAATTAAATAGAACAAATTGGGATGGCCGACAATCGAGCCTTGGATACAAAATAATAAAAAGAGTCAATTATCAAATAAAAACATCAAATTAATATTTACGTCATAATTTATAGATCTGTCATTTTCTACATATACTCTGAAATTGTCTTATTTTGTTAGCTATGAAATCTGATGTGGCTGCTTCCAATTGGTCAATTCCCACTTGTCTCTTTCATCCTACTTGGCCCAATAGTATATCTATTTTTTTAAATTAATTAATTTTATTTATTTCATTTTCCAAAAAAAAAAAAAAAAAAAAAGGTGGGTGAAGTGAGTTTTCCTAACTGGATCTTTGATATTTAATGAAATGAAAACGACAATTCAACAACAATGATTTATAGGGCCGAATTTCCTGATCTTATTTTTTAAAAATATTATATATATGTAGGTAATATATAGGGTTATTTTCAAATAAAGAAAATTAGCCAATTTAATTATAAATATAATAAAATTTTACTAACTATTCGCGATAAATATCTATTAGTGTCAATGATAGATGTCTATCGAAGTCTATTACTAATAGAGTGACATTTTACTATATTTCATTTTGTTATATTTGAAAATATTTTCAAGACTTTTACTATTTAAAATACTTTATATATATATATATATATATATTTAAATTAACCCTAGCCATATGTATCAAATCTCCTAGTTTCATTTTTATTTTTTTAATACCCAAACTCAAAGATTTTATAGCAATAGTAGCTTGAGAGATACATACTACCTGATAAAACTCTTCCTCTATCTTTGTGCTTGATTATGTGGCATTTTTCACAACTCATATCCCTTCTTGATTTCATATTTTTTAAAACTAAATTATATATTTAGTTACTATAATTTTGAGAAAGTTTGAGTTATTCTTTTTTATAATAGAATCAATTGATAAGTAAAGAATTCAACAAAAAGTTCTAACACTTAGATTTACGTGTTTTACTAACTACATGTTAGCTATGGGTGAACATGATGGGTCGAAAAACCAAGCCGATCGGCCAAATCGAAGTCGGTCGATTGGAAAAAAAGATGAGTTGATCGGTATCGGTTTGGAAAAAATTAAAAAAAAAAAAAAATTGAAGAATAAAACCAACCAAAACTGACTGATCGACTTTTACTCATTGACGGTCAAGGTTGGTTTGAACATTTACTAAACTGACCATAGTCGGTTCGATGGTGGTTTGGTCGAAAAATTGACCCCGACCAATGGATGCCCATCCCTAATTGTTAACTAGATCCACGAACATGAAGATAAAAAACTATTCTATTATATATATCTTGAAGAGTAACAAAGTACAAAATATATAGATTGTCATACGTGCAGGTAAGAGTTAGATACATATATAACATCCCTCTTAGCTTAAACCCTAAGTAACTAAATTCTCATGCTTGGTCATTCAAAGTGGTAGGTAATAGATTTGAGACATTTTAAAAATTCATATGATTTAAAGGGTTGTGTGATTTGATAAAAGTTAAGACCCCTCCTATGTGATTCTTAAAATCATAGGAATGAAATTCTAACTTATAAAATTATAGGGACTAAATTTTAATTTTCTCTAAATCAAATAGACCAAATTTGTAATTTAATACATTTGTTGTTTCTACCTTTTGTCTTTCTTTTTTCTTTTCTTTTTTTTTTTTTTAAAGAAAAAGGTACATACCATCAAGATTTAAAATGTCTATATCGACGGAAATATTGAAGTCTTAATTTTACGAAAATTTCGATGGAAATAATGATGAAGTGTCGATTTCGATGAATATTTCTAGAAAATTATAAAAAAAAAATTAAAACAAATAGAAAACAAATTTAAATTAGTAAATAAATATTTTATGATTTTTAAACAAGTTAACATATCTAATATTTATATTATATTTACATTAAGTTACATTTTGTTACTTATTTTCTTGTTTCGTGGATTTTTTTTACAATATAATGAAATAAAAATATCGATTTACCCTTCATGTTGATATCGAATCCATGGAAACATGAAAATATCAATAAAAATATCTACACGTGTACTACTCATCATTACTTGATAATTTGCTAGAAAATGTTTTTTTTTCTCCTTTGATAAATTGTTAGTGCCTTTTCCATTTTCTAGTTTGGTAAAAATAAACGATATACCAACAAGAATATAGTTCAATTGACCTAGTATTCGTACTATCGAGCTCGAGGTTCAGTTATAGCTCAACTGACTTTGAGGTCGGAAATCCAACTCTCCCACCCTATGACATTAGTTTATAGCTTAGTTTTTCAAGGTTAATTTAATTTTTTATTATAAAGTTCTTTTCCGAAAAAGGGTTTTTGAAGAATGTTTCTCTACATTTATTGTCTTATAAAATAAATATCAATTATTAAATTATAAGTCGTCCATATTGAAATTAGCTGTCTTTATAAATATTATTTTATAAAATTTATTAATTTTATTTATGAATATGCTGACGTATGAAAATAAAAGTAAATCTAAAAATCTAAAATTTTATTTCTTCTATTATTATTATTATGGAAAAGCCTTGCAGTCCTTCTAAGATTGAAATATTTTTTTGACAATAACCATAGTATCAAATTTTGTCATAAACTTATATTGAGTCCCTTCCTATAATTTTATTTTTATCTCAATTTTTTTGTGACAATTTTTTTTAATGATTATCAATAAATTTTAGTACTACATTATATATAAAAGAAGAAAGTCTTATGATTTTAAGCTATATGATGTGAGAGTGAGAGTATAATTAATATTGTTCAACTTGTCTGAATATTCAACGAAACCCAAACAAATATTTATAAAAATATTATCAAAATTAATTGACACCGCTTAACTTGAAGTTAGAGGTTCATATTCTCATGTTCCACGTTTGTTGTACTAAAATAAAATATGGTTAAATTGCAAATTTAATCCATAATTCCTATAATCTAGAGAAAATAATAATTTGGTCCACATGATTTGTAATTAGAATTTAGTCTCCATGATTTGATAATTAAACCATTGTAAATAGTCCCTTACGATAGGATTCAGAGTTTAGAGAATATTTATGAAGATTTTATCAAACCGTCTTTTAAAATTATAGAGACTAAATTTTAACTTTTTTTCTAAATAATAAGGACCAAATTTGTAATTTAGCAAAAAAAAAAAAAAAAAAAAAAAAACTTACAACCTTAAAACATTGTTTTGGATGATAGAGACTCAATTGTTGCAGTTGTGCATGAGTTAAGAGACATCTATCTATCTTCTATTTGTTTTAATGCAGTTACTATTTTGAATTCTTAGATTCGTTGAAATTAAGTTTAGACGTAAAACAATATAGTCTCTTTATTCCGACTTAGCCATGTAGATTAATATGACTAAGAAGCTTGACAATCCATATTGTTGGATGTAGCTTCTTTTTCAATTGATAGTACAATCTAAGTGAATCATTTTACGAGGTCATTTTTATTCCTATATCGCCTAACTTATATACAATGACTCATCATCGAAGTTACTCACATGCTTGATGTAACCTAATTTTCTTAAATGGTTGTTGTCAAGTTGTTGAAATAACCATCAAAATTTTGTAGCCCAATTCAACATATTTTTATCCTAATATAACGTTGCAATTCGTATTAAAATAAATAAATACTCGTGTAACATTGGAATAAGGGTCAATATATAAAAAACAATTAATGGAAAAAAAAAGTAAAGGAAAATAGAAGGAAAGTGGAAGGGAAATGTGTACGCGGAAGGACTTTAATTTTTATTAATTTATTAAAAAATTGAAGAATATTATAAATATTATAGAAAATTTATGCGTATTTGACAAATTTCAAAAAGTTTGAAAAAGTAGAAAAATCCCTAATTTATTATTTTATTTTATATATTTATATATATTATGTTTAATTTATTTTAATATCGAGTTTGTTGTGCTATTTAAAATTCAAAACAAGGGATTATTTATTTATTTTTAAAAATTGTTTTCTAATTTTTATTTAAAGGAGAATAATAAACGCGGCTAAAAAAGTGCGTTACACAGCTGGAGCAGGTGGGTTTTTGGTTTCTATTTTTTTTTTTTAATTTAATTTTTAAAGATATGATCTTATTTGTCAGTTTCACACGCTTACATTAATTCTGCCTTTGGATTTCATGACTCTCACACGTGTTTACATTTAATATCCCAAATTTCCTATGTATTTAGCTTCCCCACTCCTTTTTTCCATGTGAAGCCACCTAGGTTTTTAGAGATTCAATGTTCTATTAAACTTTTTTTTTAAAATCAAGCCCAATTTCCACGTGTCAGCCTTTAGAACATGCCATGTGTACTATCCCTCACCCTTCAAATAAAGTCTAATTCTCATTTGAGTTTTTTAAGGTTAATTTATAAGTTTAATGGGATTAATTGATTGAGTAACCTAAAAAATTGGACCACATTGTTAGTTGACTTGGTTTTTTATTACCATTTTCAAACTTTTTCCATGTCGGTTCTATTTCTCTCTTTAAATCTTTCTTCCTCTCTTCTTCCTTTTATTACCATTTTCTAGAATATTTTTCTATATCTTATTTCTGACAACATCAATATTCGTTTCTTTGTATTTTACTTCCAATTAATGACAAAAACAAGTATTGGTTTATTCTTCTTCTGTCAACGCTCAACGGTCATTGCAACAAAGGATTTTTTCTTCAAATGCCTAACAAACCAAGTGTAAAGGCAAGAGTGAGAAAGTAAGAAGTAGAGAAAGAGATAGAGAGTAAACTAGAAAATGAACAAAAACCAAAGTAAGAGATAGAACTAGAAAAGAAGCGACAAGATAAGGTAGATGAGATAGAACTTGAATAAAAGTGAGAAAAACAATTAAAGAAAGAATTGGTAACAGATTTGTTTTGAAAAAGTCGGTCAAATTTCACTTTTTTTTTTTTTTTTTTTTTTTTTTTTTTTTTTTAATTAGGGTTAGTTATACAAAAAAATCCAATTTAATCCATAAATTTGAGATTTGTATCTACCTAGTTTCTGAAATTTCAAAATTCTCTAATAAATATTTAAACTTTCAATTTTCTAACTAATATCTCGATATACTTTCATGTTTTTTTTTAAAAAATCATCTTTTTAAAAAGAATTAATTGGTTTTTCAGTTACATAATTGAATTTTGTATTTCCTAACTAGTTCGGTGTTTTTTAAACAACTAAAGAGCTCGTAGACTAAATTTTTAATTTCGAAAATTTAAAGACTACATATACACTAACTTCAAAGTTTATAGACTAAATTTGTGATGTAACTTAGTTTTTATAATTTTAGTATTTATTTATTTTATTTACTTTAAAGATGCAACTATATTTTGTTATTAACATCACTAGTTTAATGGTTCACATTCACCCCAACTTAATAATCATCATGATATTTGGCTATGTGACTTAAACATGCTTAACATAAGCATGTTCTTATACACATATTGCATAAAAATAAATATGTATTTTCAAATGTAGCAACCACATAATCCAAAACAAATTCAAATTAAGGGTATGTTTGTATTGTTGGAAATGTCCTAAAATTTGAAGTTCATGTTAAACATTCTATTTACCAAGAAAATATTATTGAGTATTTTATTCAATAAAATTATTGATTTTGCACTCTAATATGAAAATCCAATAAACATATCCATGGCTATAGTATGAATACTTTAACTTTATGTAGTGACATAAACGGGATCCAGTTAATAGTATATAACCTAAATGGTCTAACAAGTATATGGATGAAATTGGGTATCTCATCTTAGTAACGGGATGTGGCCCATCTTGTATAGGTAATACAAATGATGTGATCCATAGATCATTCATGTAAAGACATGTGAGTGGGGACATCCTATGCAATGAGTTTGCATATAAACTAGACCACGAAATAGTCACTTTTCTTTATAACGACCGTTTGCTGTTAAAACTGACTATTTCATATTTAAGTAACCTAGGATAACTTGATCTTAATCCTGAGCTAGCTATGAACTCCTATTTATTCAGGATTATCCTTTGATCTGCATGGGTGAGAGTAGTCCAATAGCACTACTCAATAAGCCTTCCATTTTGGGATAAGACCGAATGGATAACTGGAGACATAGCTTTGTAAGATGGAATTCACTCTTACCCATTTTAAAATTAGCAGATGGGTTGTTCTAAGTGCTGATTCTAGGTTTTGAACAATCGAGACCCCACCTTCTCGTGATAAAGAAGGGCATGATTCATAAGTAGTATTATGAATCAAATTGTTCATTAAAGGGTAAATGGGAACTTAAGGAACAAGATGTATTTGCAGGGGTAAAACGATAATTTTGACCGAGCTGTAAATACGAACAACCTGTGAAGGATCAACTTACTGATTATGGTTTATATAGACATAAATATATCTACAGTGAGGAGGGTGCAACTATCGAGCTATAGTGGTGTGTCTTGATAATTAACCAATAGTAATTAATTCGATTAAAGAGTTTTAACGAATTAATTGCAGATCGTTGGAGTTCATGATTTGTAGGTATATTAGGTCCCTCTACTTGGAATAACAAATTGAGTATTGATGTATGAATTTAGGGTTTTCGATTGATTGTATATGATATAATTATAAACGTTTATTTTAATTGAAACCAAACGAAATTGAAAAATCAATTAATATTTAAATTATGATTTAAATATGAAATTGATTTATTGGTGATATTGTATTAATTTAATATTTAGATATTAAATTAATATTATTTTTAATTAAAAAGTTTAATTAAAAATTAATCAAAAATTAGTTTTATCTAATTAATTATTTTGAATTAATTTTATACAACTAATTTAAAATAAAAAAATTAAAATAATAATGTTTTTTTTGAAAACATTCTTAGTTAATGGATTGTTCCATTTTTTGGGAAAAATCCACTAACCATATTTATTGGAGAATCACCAAATTCCATTGCTGGTTTTAATGATCTTCAAGCTGGAGCTGTTCTTCATAGAACCCTACACATGTGCACGAATTCTACTTATATAAAGGAGCTCCATGCATGAAGAACGAAGATAATTTTCGGATATATGCTTGCTGCCCTACTTTAGTTCTTCATCAATTCAACTTAATTTAGTGTTTCTACCACACGTTCCAGCTTGAGCATAGTATAGAAGATCTCGGTGGTAGTCATCTCGGTGTTTCAAGCTCTATCCTGATGGATTTCGGCTGAATTCGTTGGTAATATATATTTCAAACCCTCTTATGAATATCATATGAACAACATGTTTAAAACTCAAATTAAATGTAGTTTAAGTGCTTATTGATTATGAAGTTTTCTGTTGCATGTTATATTACTCCTTCATGTATTACATTTTCAAGTGTTTAATTTAAGAAATAAGTCATTTTAGAAGAAATTGGAGTGTTTAGCAACCATTCAAAATAACTTTCCAAGTGTATTTTAATCAATTTTTATCAAAAGTGTTCAAATAAAAAATAAGGTTTTTGAAAAACATTTTTTAAGTCAATCCAAACATACCCTTAAATATGTATCATAAAACATAATAAGATGTTTTTAGAATATATATTAAAGTTTATGGTAATAAGTGAAATTTCTTTTTAAATCATTTATTAAATAATTCATAACAAAATAATAATAAAAGATGAAAATAAGGTCATGTATATGTTTTCCGAATTTTTTTAAAAAATAATGTTATTTTAATATTTATTGATAAAAATAGGGTTGGTTTGAAACTTTTGATAAAAATAAGGTTGTGTGGACACGAGTTTTGAGTCAGCACATAAATCGTATACGCTGTCCACGATTTAAGCCTAAATCGTGTACCCCATAAACGATTTAAGGCCAACCACTAAGGCTAATTTTTTTTTTTTCCATATTTTCTCCCAACTTCTGTCTTCTTCTTATATTTTTTAGCCTTTTTGCATATTCGCAGAATTTTTTACTATGAAATTCAAATTTTCAAAGGTCTACACTAAAATAAAAATTGAATCAAATTTCTAGCCACGAATTAAGGTTAAATCTATTTTTTTCCTCACATTTTCCCCCAATTTCTGTCTTCTTCTTTTATTTATTTTTTTTGAGTGTTTTTATGTATTTTCGGAGAAAGTAAAATAAAACTTGAATCGAATTTCTAGCCACAAATTAATTCTATTTTTATTTTCACATTTTTCCCAACTTCTCTTCTTCTTTTATTTTTTAGTTTTTTTTTTTTTTTTTTTTTTTGAGAATCTTTTACTGTGAAATTCAAATTGTTAAAGGGTAAAATAAAAATTAAATCAAATTTTTAGCACGAATTAAGACTAAATCTATTTTTTTCACATTTTCCTCTGTCTTCTTTTATTTTTCCATCTTCTCCTTTTATTTTTTAGTGTTTTTGAACTTTTAATTGTGAAATTCAAAATTCTTAAAGGCTACGGTAAAATAAAAATTGAATCAAATTTCTAGCCAAGAATTAAGGCTAATTCTATTTTTTTCACATTTTCCCCAACTTCTGTCTTTGTCTTTTTTTAAGTGGTTTTTTGTATTTTGGAGAATTTTTTACTGTAAAATTCAAATTTTTAAAAACCTAAAATAAAAATTGAATCAAATTTTTGGAGATTTGTTTTAGCATAGATTTTTTTTACGTAGATTTGTTTTACCGTGAAATTCAAATAGATTTGTTCCACTTTGTATCCATTTAAATCAAAAAGCAATAAAAAAATAATAAAAATATGGAACTCGTGGACGAGGCTGACATAAAAATCGTGTAACGGGTACACGATTTTGCTACCCTATTTTTATCAATATTTTTTACCTCCATCTTACTTTTGTAATTTATTTCCTATATACCTTATTTTTGTCATTACTTTTAAAAAATACATTATTTTTTAACCTATCCCATGTTTTCCCAACCTTTCTTGCATGTTGAGAAAAATTGTTTATCTCACCTATGTGTTGGGAAATATCTCTACTTTTACCATAGGAATAAATAGAAAATAAAATAACATAAAAATTAAAAGAAAGTAATAAAATTGGAAACACAATACTTTATGTGGAAAACTCCCAACACAGAGAAAAGCCACGACTCACGAGAAAAAAAAAATCCACCATATGAAAAATTGTTACAATCACACAAAACAATTTTCTCCTAATCCCAACTACAAAAGTACTATTTTAAAGCTTTTATACTACTCACACCCTTTTCACACTCTCAAACTAGAGAATACATAAAGGTAATTTAACTAGAATTAGCACACCCAAGTTTAAAATGTTTCTAACTGGGACGACTTAAAACTAGAGGTATAAGCTTCTTTTATAGACTTGAAGCCCACCCTCATTCTTCAATCTAACCAATGTAGGACAAATTGCACTTCTAATATTTTGTCAAACCTAATAAATTCCATCTTGACAAGATATTTAAAGAATCTACAGTTTTTATAACATGTATTGTCTTCATCGACAATCATAATTCTTATCTAATAGAATTATAACCTATTCATCCATAAAAAGCAAACATTTTCGAAAGGAATTATGGGTGCAAAGGCAAGAAGGACATGAAGTTTTGAATCTCCCAATTGCAAGGTTTTGTTGAATCTTCAATACAAAATGGACCAAAACAACCCAAGCAAAAACGCTTGCAAGACGAAAGACCCGATAATGGGAAAGTGGTTTCAGTAATTGATAACATAACCAAAGTGGTGTTCGGCTGCTTCGCCCACAAAAGAATGGAAAATAGTTAGGTCTAAGGCTTCTTGGGGAAATCGAAAAATGGAGAGGGCGGCTTTTCATGTGTTTTGAAGATCTTGCTTAAAAAGTCTTTCTCATCCCTACGTAATAATTCAAGAAAATTAGGATTAACCTTGACGTTTTTAAAACATCAAGTATTGTGTCAGCATGAAAAAATCTAAACATTTTTTTTCTCAACTTTCGCTTTTTTGACATTTTCTTGATTTTTTTTCTTTAAAAGTACCTATTACTAGACATTTTTTTTTCGTAAACATGCCAAGTAATTAAAATTGCACGTCAAAAAATGTAGTTTTTCTTGTAGTGATTTGTTAGGGAATTTAAACTTTAAACTCGTGCGTCGGTACAAGCCAAACTCTATGCTGACGCAAATTTGCTTAAGGATAAGTCTTTCATACGTTAGTAAAAATCTATTTTTTGCTAGATTTTTTCAACGATTAATTTTTTATGCTAGCTTCATGTGGCTTCATGATACAGTATCACACTGCATCCCAGACTTCTCCTCTAACCTAGAACGAAACGTGAAGATGTTAAACATCACTTCTCTTTGTGACATCTAACATCTTGATTCTTAACATATCATGTACTTAAGATCAACCCAGACTTCCAACCAATTTTCAGAAATAGTTTACATTCATTAACATAGTTTAAGAACTCAACTCAATTAAATCACCACGATGTTTAAAAAGATTTACAGACCAATAGTAAAGATGGTTTTTAACAAACCTCCCATCACATGACATGAAACTCATAAGTTTTAACTATCTTAAAATAAACTCACAAGTTTAACAAAACTAGTGGCATTTGACAGCTCGGTAGGCACCAGGAACTTTATCGCTACTTGGGGGGAGAGAGGAAAAGATAAAACATTGAAAGCATGAGCTAAAGCTTAGTGCATGGTAATTTAATATGAACATAAGTTTTCTCTTTCTAAAACATTAATGAAGTTAGTCAAATCATTTAGTAAATCATTGACAAAATATAAAAGATTTAGTAACATTTCAAACACGTGCTAGTAAAACAGTGGCATGACCAAATCTCATAGAAAGTACATTATAAAGAAATTAGGAGTTATCAGAAAACCACATAAACTTTGTACCAACAGTGGGTTACTCTAGACAGGGAATGCCCCTGCGATGTAAACCAAATCACAAAGTCATACATGTACGTAGAGCTGCCTCAAAGACTAAACATAGATACACACCACATGCCAAGGTTACTCTGGAGTCCCTGGTATACTCTGGCTACATTTGACTCCGATAGCCCCTGTTAGCTTGGGTGGTGCTACAGGCCCAGATTCCTTTGGACTTTCTTATATACTTTGGCCACATCTGACCCCGGTAGTCCCTTGATTGCTTGAGCGGTGCTACTGAAACACATTCAAGTAGCACAAGAAAATAACCATCTCTCGAGTACAAGAATCAGTAGTCTGCAACCACTTTCATAAACCATTCAACATCATTTATTCCACCATCAAGAGGTTTTCTTATAAAATCATACAAATCATAGTAAAGTAAAATTAGGTTCCAAACTACATTTTTTAAAACTCTAGTTCATATAAAATCAGTGAGAGCTTAGAAATCATGATTTGATGCATTTCTAAAATAATAGTCAAGTAAAATAGATCATGCCAACAAATCTCACAAATTATAGCATGATATTAAACACATATATTTTTATATCAAAATACTTAATATAAAATCACTCACTGTTAATCAACTTCTCCTCATATTCCTAATTCCTCCGATTCTTGTTTATCCTGAAATTATATTGATAATCTCCTAGTTATCCTTCAGATGACCATAATTCAATTGTTTCAAAATTAACCTACAAATATAACCAATTTCACTTAAACTTTTCTAAAATCTTAATTTAATTCTAACGTAGAGTTCACTTTGCAATTTTCTTCTTTAATTACTTTTAAATTAACTTAAGATCACAAAATCAATCTCTAATAAGAACTAATTCCACACCAATTTTTCTTAAATCTTAGTCTGGACCGTTTTAGGGTTTCCCTTCCAATTTAACCATAATTTCACTCAATTTAGGATTTACTCACAATTAAGTCCCTTTAATTACTTAAATTACCTTAATTTCCCCAAATTAATCTAATTTATACTCAAAGTATCTTAATGATACCAATTAGAACTTAAATCAAGCTTGAGTATACTTTCCAAACCCTAATGTCATCTAATTTTAGGGTTTCACCTTACATTTTAATCCTTAAATTATCTTAAAATTAACTCAAGATTTCAAATTAATTCAATTCTAATGTCAAAGCATCTTATTGAATCCATTATAACTTAAATTAAGGTTAGAAACACCTTAATTAATCTTGATTTGGTCTAATTTTACCTAATTTTTCTATTAACCTTAATTAGGATTTACTTTAAATTAACCCCTTAATCATGCCTAAAAGTACCTTAATTAATCTAAAATTGAATTTTTCAACATTTAATGACGGACAAACCACGACAGACAGGGGTTAAACCATGGAAGTCAACTATTTCCTTGTCACCCCAGGTTTACCAGTAACGCTTACAGTTCCTTCTGTTGGTTTCTTTTGCTGTTCGCCACAACAAGACACATTTCTTGCAATCCAATGATATAACTCATACATTTAGTGAAAAGACCAATGCAGACTTATTAATGCAACTTTAACTCATGCTGACTCTTTGACCAAAATCCTTAGGTTTCCTAAATCAGACTTAATCTTGAGTCGTCGAGTTCATCTTCAACTATAAGTTCCCTAGCATTTTCAAGAAGTGAACCCTTTCCTTGTCACCCCAGGTTTACTAGTAGCGCTAACAGTTGTTGGGATTTTATGTCCTAAAACTCGTGGTTTGAAAACATTATAACTTATTCTGAGAATTCGATAAAGTTGTTGAATATATTATTTTTTAGAAATCCAATAAACCTAAGTCCCTTGACTATTATATGAGTACTTTAACTTTATGTAGAGACATACAAGTGGATCAGGTTCGAGTAAATAACCAAAATGATCTATAGTATATGAATAAGATTTGGTACCTTATTTTGGTAACACTATTGGATGCGGCTTATTCTGTAGTGCTACATACGAAGTGATCCTAATTCGTGCATGTTGAGATTTGAGGAGTGGCGGTATCCTATGCAAATGATTTTTGTGTAAGATCAGACCATGAAACCTGTCACTCTTACTTTATAACGCTGTTTACTGTTTAAGATTGACTATTTCGAAACGATGACCTAGGTAACTTAACCTTAATCCTGAGCTAACTATGAACTCATGTTTGTTCGGGATTATACTTTAATCTGCAAACGGTGAGAATAGACCAATTTTCTCTGCTCAATAAGCTTACCATTTTGGGGATAAGATCGGATGAATAGTTGGGAACATAGGGTGCAATAGGTAATTCACTCATACCCGATTAGGGTTAGTAGAGAGGTTGTTCCCTTAAAATACTGATTCTGGGTCTTGAACAAGAGCCCCGATTTATTGATTGGATCACAAATCAATTGTTCATTAGAAGATCAGTGGAACTTAAGGAACAAGAAGTAATTTCAGGGGGTAAAACAGAGATTCGACCCAGCCGTTATTACGAGCAACCTGTGAAGGGTTAACTTACTAATCATGGTTATATCGAGTGGACATAATATATCTACAGTGAGGGGAGTTCGGCTATGGACTTTAGTGGAATCACCCATTAATTAACGAATGAGGATTAGATCGGTCTAATGAGTTTAGCCGATTAATCTCGGATCATTGGAGCCCATGATCTGTATGTCCGTGAGGTCCCCCTACTAGCTCGTAAATGGGTAAGCTTTAGAGTAGTTTGAGAAATTAATTTGAAACGTTCAAATTAAATGGAACAAGAGAATAAATATTTAAATATGATTGAAATATATAAAGATGATTATTGTGCAAAAATTAATTTAAGAAAATAAAATTTTAAATTAAAATGATTTAAAAGTCATTTTGTGTTCTAAAAAGAAAAATGAAAAAATAGTTTGCATACATTGCACAAAGTGGAAAAGAGTTTTCTCCATTATCATCATCTTTATGCTCACACACAAAGCATTTTCTTCTCTACTTTGATTCTCCAAGCATGAGCTGCAAGCCAAACACTCCATCTCTTTGCATGTTCATCTTGATATATAAAGAAGATTGGAGTTGTTGGAGAAGAAGGAAGAGATATAAAGAATTCAGAGAGAAAAATTACTGTGAAGAAGAAACTGTCTTCTTCAATTTGCTACTATGGGCTTTCTTTGTTTCTTCACATCTTCAAGCTGTTCTTGATTCCCACAACTCTGCCTAAAGCTCCGAGAGTATAGTAGGGAAGGGTTTGAGGTGGTTCACATTGATATCAAGTGAAGACAGCAGCTGAACAGACGTCTTTCTTGAAGAGTTCATCAAAGGTATATTCTGAAAACCCATTTTTATGAAGAGCATGCTTTAGTTTTTGTCAAAAGTAGTGAATTAAAATGCTCATGGATCCTTGATACTTCCGCTGATATTGTTTAACTCTAACAACAGTTCCTTCTGTTGGTTGCCTTTTCCATTCGCCACAATGAGACACGTTTCTTACAATGCAATGATGTAACTCATACATTTAATGAAAAGACCAATGCAAACTTACTAATGCAACTTTAACTCATCCTGGCTCTCTGACCTAAAACCCTCCAAATAAAACTTAATCAATTTTGAGTCCTCAAGTTCAACCTCAATTATAAGTTCCCTAACTTTCTAAGCAAAAGTAAAAGAAGAGAGGGCTTACATAAAGCTTGTTTTTCCCCACACAATAACTAACTATTGGCATCATATGTGGGGTAAGGAGAATCACACTTCTGACCTCAGGATTAGAGATGTCCAATTTCCTCGTGTGGACAGAACTCCACGGCGCCTTGCCTCGAACGGGACGGGGATTCCTCGATTAGGCGGAAAGAGGGGAAAAAAATTCCCTTTGAGCTAAACAGGGGCAGAGATGGGGAGTGCATTCCTCATCCCCGCCCCCGCCCCCGTCCCCACCCTATTCCCTATCCCCACTCCCGTTAGCCTCTATCTATTTATTTAGTATAATTATTTAATGTTATGTTACTATTATTATTATATAAATATTAAATTTAAATTTCAAGTTTGATTGTTTATTGGTCAAGATAATGAATATGTTTAAATTGAATATTTAAATTTAGGTTATATATGTGAATAATTTCATTTATATTTATTTCTTTTGTAAAAAAGTTGATTAGTTTTTGGGCCAAAATTTGAGTAATTTATCTCTAAATTCAAATTATCAAGTAAAACTAACCATAATAAACAATTTACTGATAGAGTTAATTATTTAATTAAAAATTTCTCACATTAGCGATTCAAGTATTAATTGGTTTTTAAAAAAAAAATAACGGAAAAAATTCTCCGAAGGAAATTTTATGGAGATGGGGAATGAAATAGAGAGTGGGGATGGGAAAGGGGAATGACATCTCCGACTCTGCCCTGTCCTATGACCATCTCTGCTCAAGATTGATTGCACAAGCTTATGACTATTGAATTATGCTCGTATTGGTTACGTACATTTATCTTTTAATTATATTTAATAATATGTAAAATTTAATGCTATTTTACCCATGAAAATAACTAATAATAATAATAATAATACCATAGGATGCATAAAACGTTGAGTGATTTTAACTATTTCAAATTTGAATTTGAGCCTACCTTTTAATTCTTTGTGGTTTGAAAAATTAATTAACCTACTATGAAGTACATAGGAAATGACAAGGTAGTTAATTACCTTAATTACCTAAAAGGTTAAGATATCATTTTAGTCTTTTTTTTAAAAAAATTGTTCAATTTTAGTTCTTGTACTATCAATAAATATTAAATTTAATTTACTCTTTGTACCATTAGTTGGTTGTTGATTTTTTCAATGGCTTTACATTATCTATTAGCATTTACACTGTAAATTTTGGAAACATATTCACATATTGTATTTTCTTGCAAGAGAATTATTATTAGAAAAATTTTCACACTTAGAAAAAATGTCAAACTATTTACAGAAATAGTAAAAAAAAAAAAAAAAATTGATCGATACTGATACACGTCTATTAGCATCTATTACATAGTATCAATTATAGACTTCTATTAGTTTCTATCACTAATTTACATTGATAAACTTTTATCAGTCTCCATCAATCTCTTTCAAGGAAGATTAAATTTTGCTATTTTGTGTAAATAGTTTCCCTTATTTTTTGTTTTTGAAAAATCCCCCTGATTATTATCAATTAATCAATTTGTTAAAAATTAACTTTGAGTGACTACCATTAAGATTTATTGAAAGTACATATCAGAACTAAATCGAACAAACTTCAAAGTACAAGAATCAAATTGGCATTTTAACCTAAAAAATATTATTTAACCTATTAAAATATTTAAAACTATCATTAGAAGTACAATGACATCCAAAGTACTTATATATATAATAAATAAAGAAAGTGAATGACATGATTTATTTTGTTATTATAATTGAAATTTAATTCTCTTTACATGAACTTATGTTAGTTCTCTTATGTGTGCTTTATTTGGAGAATTCTCTTCTTCTAATATATTTTAATTCTATACACAATCCCTTTTAAACACCAAATTCGAAAAGTATTTAAAAAATGACTAAGTATTTGATTAATTAATTAAATTAGTGCATATTAGACTTCACTAATCTACAGACCAAAATGTGTATAGCTCAACTATTATCAAACTTATATTATCAATCTCGACGTTGGATGTATTTGGAATACATTTTCAAGTGTTTAATTTAAAAGTAAGTCATTTTAGAAAAAATTGAAGTGTTTGACAAACATTTAAAAATAGATTTTGAAGTGTATTTTTAACCACTTTTATCAAAAAAGTTTAATGATGTGTTTGAAATACATTTTCAAGTGTTTAATTTAAAAAATAAATCATTTTGAAAGAAATTGAAGTATTTGGCAACCATTCAAAATAGTTTTTCAAATGTATTTTAATCAGTTTTTATCAAAAGTATTTAAATAAAAATGAGTTTTTTGAAATATTATTTTCAAATTAATCCAAACGAACCCTAAATAAAAATGAGTTTTTTTTTAATCCAAACGGGTTCTTAGCAGCTTGAACTTGAATTATCCGATCTATAATAATAATAATAATAACAATAATAATAATAAGTGTGATCCATCATTATAAAAAATTGATTTATTAAAGTTTTAGAGATAATGGAAACTTTTCAATGCCTATGTAAAAAGATTGTCGTTTTCACACACTAAAGCATCTATAATATACGCATGGGATAGAAAAAAGTTGCCCAAAATTTGAGATGTTTATTAGTTGAGATATAACTAACACCATAATTTTATATCGAAAAAATTACTATTTTAGTTTTTTAACTTTTCATTAAACAATTATCATCTCTAATGTTTCAAAACGTTAACTATTTAGTCTCTTAAGTCTCATTTGATAATCATTTTATTTTTTTCATTTTTAATTTTTAAAAATTAAACCTATAAACATCATTTCCAACTTTAAATTTCTTACTTTGGTATCTACCTTTTACCAATGTTTTCAAAACTAAACCAAGTTTCAAAACAAAAAAAAAAAAGTCTTTAAAAACTTGTTTTCGTTTTTTGTATTTGGTTGAGAATTCACTTTTTTTTTCCGTGAAAAAATGAATTCACATTTTTTTACTTAAGAATAATGATGTATATCATATAAGAATATTTGAGAGAAAATATGCTTAATTCCAAAAACAAAAAATAGTTATCGAAACGGGACTTTAGCTTTTAATAATAGGTTTAAAAAGTTCCGGGATAATTTTTTAATTAACTTAAATGTTGATGTGACATTTTAAATTATAAAGAAGAATTAAAGGAGGAGGAAGGTGGAGGAAGGAGGGGGATAATATATTTTTTTTAAAAAATTATTAATTTTAATTTTAAATGTCATGCCAACATTTAAAATAATAATACAAAATATTCATGTATATTTTACATTTAATCTTAAAAATTTGGGGAGTAAGAAAGTATATTTTGAAACTATAGAGACCAAAGTATATTTTGAAACTGTAGAGATCAAACACACAAAACACACACATTACTGAAAATTAAGGGATTGATTGGTAAGATTTGTTGAGTTTCTTGGTCAAATGAAATGTATAATACCATTCCTCCTAGAACAAATGACATGGATCGATTATAGATAGCCCAAAGTGTTTCTATAAAAATATAAGTTTCAAAAGTAACAAAAGAGGGAGTTTGATATGCTTTTGAGTATGCTTAAAAGTAAAGTGAGTAAAAGTAAATGCAAGCAATAATAGAGAGAATGATGAGAAAATAACAATTGTTTAAAACATCTAGCTTAGGTCTATGAGGTATCCCAAATGTTACTTGATCATTGAGCACAAATAAGTATACTTCTTATATTTAACTATTTTTAACAAACACATTTAGTAATGCTAAAATTGAAGTTTCGAGCAATAAGTCAATCAACACATTTAGTTGTAATGCATACTGAACATGCCAACTAACCGCATTAAGTTTTATAGATAAATCTAAGATGCATGACAAGCAGGTAATGCCTCACAAGTCAAACAATACGATGCTCAACTAATTTAAATAAACAATTATGATCGAAGGATAACCAAACAATTTCACAAGTTGAATTTAACTTTGCTATCGTGCGATTAAGGAGCTCAATGATTACAGAGTAAAACTTAATCTATAGCAATAGATCATGCAACTTTGTCTAGTTTGTTAAACATACACAAAGAAACATAATAATGAGAACAAAGCAGGATGCACATCCATAGATAATAATGAAATATATGCTCAGTTCAAAACAAATCTCACAAGTATTACAATTGAAAATCCCTTTAACATGAGCTAGAACAAATCTCTTAGCTCATACAAGCATTCATCTTCAATGAATACAAGTTTGGAAGGCCAAAATACAACATAAGAGAAGAAAAAAATATAGAGGAAAATAGAGAGGAAGTGAAGGGAATTCAGAGAAGTGGTTGAAGATTGCTTGATGTTTTGATCTAATATTAAATGCTACTTTTATAGACTGTCCATAGTGTTGCGACTCTGAGGATGGCATTGTGTTACCGTCCTCTTTCCTTAATTGCTAACTTTCAAATTTGTATTAAATTAAAGATGACATATTTTCCTCTTTAGTTATTCAATTGTTCCATTTAAGCTTGGTTTTTACCCTAATGCTCGATTATACCTCATTTACGTTTGAGACCTACAAAATCATCAAATAAACACATAAAGTACATGAACAGGCTTGAATTAAGTCAAGTAAGATAGTATATTTTAGATACTAGAAATAACAAGGTAATTTCCCCTTTTTTTATCGTATGTTCAAATACTCATTTGCAATAAATTCATGTAAATGAGGGTATTATATTTTTGTCAACATTATGACCACGGATTCAATATTAACATAGAGAATTGTTAGATGATATATAATTAAATTTACCTCTACCCATAAGCTTAAGCTTTTTGATCAATTGGTGATTTAATATGATATCAGAGCAAATTGCTTTAAGATATCCTGGGTTCAAGTGAAGGGGAGTGTTAGATGTTATAATCAAATTTTCCTTTACCCACAAGCTTAAGCTTTTGGGTTTTAGGACACTTATCGGTGATTTAAGATAGTATCAGAGCGGGAGGTCCTGTTGTTTCCTTCCCAATTAATTAATTTCCATTTGTTTGGCTTTCTTCACCTACAAACTCAAACTTTTTGGTCATTCAGTGATTTAAGAAAGTTTTGGGTTCAAGCTCCTACAACATTGTTTCCTCCCCATTTAATATTGATTTCAAGCCCAGACAGGTAAATGATCATCTAACACTCCTTCTCGCTTGTGGACTTGAAACATGAAGAAGAGTCAAACAAACCAACCTATTCTGATACCATCTTAAATCACCAATTGACACAAAAACTTAAACTTATGCGTAAAGACAAATTTAATTATATCATGAATCCACATTTTAATTATGTCGCTTAAAAATGAATGAAACATAAGAAAGAAATAATAAAATTGGGCTAATGTGAATAAAATATAAATAACAATTATTTTAACTCACTAATGAAGTTTTGGTATTGGGTTTTTTTTTTCATGCATGAGAAATTATTTTAAGGTTGTAAACCATATGAACTTTAGTTAAGTAACAAAGAAAAAAAAAACAAAATTCTACTTTTAAGATGACTTTTTTTTTTAATAATAATTAAAATTTTCCTTATTTATAATTTTTTTAAAAACAAAATATATGCTTCGAACTATTAATTAATTATTTATTTTAAGTTCATGTCGAATTAGTTTAATTGAATTAAATTGTCCTATGTATCTTCAAGCAGCAATTATGGCTGCAAAGATTTAAGATTAGAACAAATCTAAACACATGATGGGAAAATATTCCATCTTAAATTAATTAATTAATACACATTGATATTTAATTAAAAAAAACTATTAGGTAATTTGACTCCAATTTTGAATAATTAAGAATTTATCATCCAATGGAATAAGACCTCTAAATCTTTCCAAAGATTCTAATTTAAATTAATCAACCCCATTTATTATATAGATTCTTCAAGTGTGTTACTTTGTTTTCTTCTAATATATTATATAGGCATATTTAATGGATCATATGCTATCAAGTTAAGAATTTTCTGAACTTTGTAAAAGTAAGAATTTGTCATAATTAAATTTTATGATATTTTAGGAATCTTTTTTAAAAAATTTCAATCATGGCTTGAAGTGGAAAAGGTGGGTAGGGTACCCCTCCAAGTTTAGGTTATATGCCACTTATTATTACTATTTAAAATGAAATTCAATCTTTTGTGTGTCTCTCTATATATTCAACTTTCGACTTCGAGTGTGTAACAATTATCGTTAAGTTATCATCACTTTAACTTCTATATTGGATGAATAATTAATCTGAAGTAACATTACTGAAATTCAAGAAATTTAATAAAACATGGTAGATACTCTGGAAAAAGACAAAATACAGTCGCCTATGTATAAAGTTTAAATGATAACGATGTTAATAGAAATCTTGAGACCTCAATTTAATAGAATACTGGATAATGGGATCAATAGGTGCATCGGGATATCTTAACTAGGTTGAGACCTCAATTTTAATTTATATAAATTTCGATGAAAATATCGATAAAATGTCAATGTCGATGAATATTTCTACAAAAACTATAATAACAAAAATTAAATATAAGTTTACGTAAATATCGTTGGAAATATCGATAAAATATTATTTGATGAATATTTTTAGAAAAACTACGATAACAAAAATTTTAAAAATATATTTCAACTAATAAACAATTTTACGTTTTTAAATAAGTTAACATATCTATTAATTATATTATATTTACATTAGTGATATTGTATTGTTTTTTGTTTATGTTTCATGGATTTTGTTTATGATATAATAAAAATTTCAGTTCAACCCTTCATGTTAATGTCACGTCTATTGAAATGTGAAAATATGGATGAAATATTGACAATTTTTCTTTTCTTTTTTTTTTTTTATATATATATTTACAACATATATAACTTTTTTTTTCTTTTTAAGAACATATAATATTTTTAGTTTAATTTTCATTTATTTATCACACCATATTAAATGAGTCAATGTTTGTCAAATTAATAAGTATATATTACCAATAAGGTGTTCATAGAATTACAAATTAAATTTTACAGACATAATTTAAAATATTTAGATTTAAAAACTAAATAGACAGCAAAGTCATGAAGCTAAAATTGTAATTGAAATACATATAAACTATTACATAAGGAATCTTAATTTTAAGTTACATAAACTAAAACCAAAACCAAAATTGTGGGTCCTAAGCCCTTTCTTTTCCACTTTATTTTTTTTTTTTTCTTTCTTTCCTTTTTTCCTTTTTTTTTTCTTTTTTTAATAAATAAAGATAAACTATTTCTTATAATTCTAGCGGTTTTTTTTTTTTAATGTTGAAATTAATACTTTGCCTTTGTTAAAACTATGAATTCATATTCTTAAAAAATAATAATAATTTTTAAAATATGAAAACAAATATACTTAGAATTTATGAGGAGTGAAAATATCAATTTACACTTTTAAACTTCGGAAATTGTATCCATTTTAAACTAATAATTGTATCAACTTAATACTAAACTTTCATCATCGCCACCTTCCTTTAGACTTAGTTCGAAAAATATCATGTAAAGTATAGAATTGTTTCAATGAAACCTCTAAATTTTTTAAGTGAATCAATTTAGACCCTTTATTAAAAATTACATTTGAAAATCGTCCATGTATTCTGTTCTACATGCATGCAGACTTCTTTAGATGTCGAATAAGTAGAAGAGACTATTAAAATTAATGCATTGACAATTTTTGAAAAAAAATCTTAATTGAGGATCTAAACTGATTCATGTATGAAATTTAGGAGTTTAAACTGATAAAATTATAAATCTCACATGATATATATCTAAACAAAATGTAATGGAGGGTGTAAATTGATAAACTCATGAAAGTTCATGACTTAAGATGATACAATTATTAATTGATCAAGGTTAAAATCGATACAACCTCTAAAGTTTAGGACTATGAATTGATATTTTTCCTTATTATTATTAGGTTAAATTATAAGTTTAGTTCTCGAATTTAGGGATTGTATCTATTTAGTTGCTAAATCTTCACAAATACATGTCTAATAAATTCATAAAGTTTTAATTTTATATCTAATAAATAATTAAAAAATTCTAATTTTTTAAAATTAAATATATAAATTTATAATTTATATATAATGAAACTCTAAGCTTTCAATTATATATATTTAATGAATTCGTGAATTTAAAAATATCAAAAAAATTATAATTTTATAAAAACCAAAAATTATAACTTCCTCTCCTTCTCCATTAACTTATGAATTTCTTCCTCCATTAGATTCAAGAATATGAAGTATTAGTTCCAAAAGATAATTTGAACTCAACACCCATACCCATCATATATATATAATATATGATGGGTGTTTAAAAAAAATGTGAAGTGACCAAAATATGAAGTTGGACTAAGAACTAATCATTTTAAATAATCTCAATGATTACAATGAAAAGTGCTTAGAATGTGAAATAATGATTTAAGGCCTAAAAATAAATGAAGTGATGGGTGCAATTTGAGAAATAAATATAAGTAGGCTTATTTAATATTGAAAAGCCACAAAGGGAGAGAGAGTTAAAAGTCATCTCCTTAACCAAGAAAGCATCATACAATCTAATCTAATGGGTCCTTTTTTAAATTGTGAAGTGACCTAAATAATACCCCACATTGTAATTAATTACTCAATAACCTCCCCTTCTAATAATAGTTACATATGATATTAATTATTTTTCCTTTTCTAATCATTTTAGGAGAAAAAACTAAAATCTTCTTTTGAGAAAAGAAGTAAAAATAATGAAAAAGGTTCTGAACTCAACTGTCTTAATCAAAATCATCCATTTGAACATAGCGACCAATAGATAAAGTATTAATTACTATCTCAAAAATGGATAGTAATTCGATCTTTTCTCGATAAACTGTTGTTGAACTATTTAAAGAAAAAAATCAAAATCAAAATCAAATAAAAAAATTCAATTGTTACCTTTTCTTAATCCATTCATGCTGTTATTATAAATCGATAATAGTTTTGAAAGCTTATCTTAGTTTGGTATCAATTCTTTCTTTGAAAAAATTGAATTAAACTAATACGTTTATACTTTGAGAATATATTTCTTACCATTATAGTAAACTCGACGTTTATATATAGACTAAAAACTCTTATTTTAACCCTAGAAAGTGGGTTCCAAAATCTAGGGTTTACAATGTTTGAATGAAAGATAAAGAAATCCTCACTTTGACTAAAGTAATTTTTTATATTACACCAAACATTAGACTTAGACTTCACAAACCTAACTTTATAAGTCAAACACCAAATTCAATAATCTTAAGCTATATATCTTCAATCTCAATCTCAATATTATAGTATATAGTTTCGATACACATTAACAATAAGAACATAAAGTATAGTATATAATGTAATAGTGGCACCGCCAATTTACACACCGCCAATGGCTGATGACTTTGAACTTTCTGCTAAAGAGATCAAAATAAAAGTTGGCATCAACTCCAAACAATTCTATTTATTTATCATTTTTATATTATTATTATTATTTTAAAAAAACACGTTTTTAGTACACATTTAGTCCTTAAATTTTAAATTTGATTTTAATTTAGTCTTTAAATTTTAAAATGTCACAATTTACCATTTAGATTTAAATTTTGTTTCAATTTATTCTCAAAATTTTAAGATTCATACATAAATCTCGGTTTTTCACTGAATATTCACTTTTCGCCTTTAGTGTTAATATCTATTAGTTAATTCAAAATGTATGAAATAATTCTAACTAATTAAGTTGCTTTCATCACCATTAAAATTTAAAATTTCACTTCATAACTATTTAAAATTAATTGAGTGACATTAATGTCAATGATTGGAAATGAATATTTAATAAAAGATAGGAGGTTTAGAAGCTGCACTGTTTTTTAACACCATTAAAATTAAAAATTTTACTTCATAACTATTTAAAATTAATTAATTGACATTAATGTCAATGATTGAAAATGAATATTTATAAAAAGATGGGATTTAAGGACCAAAATTCATAACCAAAACTTGAATATCAGAGATAAAATTGTAATATTTCGAAACTTAGAGACTAATTAAATTAAAACCAAACTCAAGAATTACAAACTAAATATGTAAAATTTCAAAATTTAGGAACTAAATAAAAATTAAACTCAAAATCAAGGAACTAGAAAGTTATTTTTTCTTTATTTTTATGTTAGAAAAACAAAGAAATGGATAATTATTTTAAATGGTAAAATTGTTGAAAATATTTTTAAATATAGAAAAATGTCATCATCCAGCCGTGATAAATCGTAACATTTTTTTAATTTGAAAACCGTCGAAATAAAAAAAAATAAAAAAATAAAAACCCAAACTTTATATATAAAACCAGGCAATGCAAGCAAAGAATCAATGCCGCCGCCGACTGATTTCTTTATCTTCTTCCTTTTTGTTTACGCGTGTTCATTTCCAAAGCCAATTTTAATAAGTTTGATTCATTTTTATAATAATTCTTTCCACTTATTCTTTGAGTTAGAGGTCACTCACCTAAAATTAAAGCCCATAGCTTCTTTGTAGCTTCTAATTAGGTACTGCCGACGATTGAAAGCCCTAGAGAATCAGAGAGAGGCCATTTTGACATTTTTACCCATTAAAATATTAATCGTTTTTTTTTCCTAACGATATACTAAAAGTCGAGGGATCAACATATGCTTTAGAGTATCTCAACTAATCACGTTCCCGATTTCCAAAGAGATGCATTTATCAGTAGATTAGTTGATATATCCATGTATACATTTATATATATATATATATTCATTGATATATCCGTAAATGGAGAATTCGATATTGTTATGAGAGCTTAATAAATATCTCAGGCAAATATTCATAAAATTTATATATAAAAAAGTATCGTAAGGAGATACAATATTGATATCGAGATTTTTAATTATATATATGTTATTTTGATGGATGTATCAACATATATTTGTGTAAATGGAATAATTTATAAATTATGACTAATATATTTAAAAATTTATGAGATATTAGAGATATCCATTAAACTTTGATATCGGATATATCAATAGATATTTTAAAAATTTTAATTTTATTTAGAAAGTTAAAAGGAACTTAATTATTAATTTAATCAAACACTTTTTACATATTATTTGATTTATAGGAATTATATCTATCGACATTAATATATTCATCCATGCATTCGTAGAATTGAAATTCGATCTCAATATCGATATTGATATTTTAATAGTTGAATGTTCGAGGGTTTATGTTTGTTTGAATATAGAAAGTTTAAGAGAGAGGCTAAGTTTTAGGATTGAGAGAGAGGTTTTTGGCAAAGCTGGCTGTGGGGCAATGCAAGGCTGTTGGGGTGACCTAGCTAGGGGTTTCAATTAGTTTCAACCAAGTTCAAAGATATGTTATATGTATCTTTTTATCACCTTCGACGAAATTATTCGATATCATTTTCGTTTATTACAGTCTTCGGGAAGTCGGCCATATCGATGATGGCTACCTCCAATAATTTCTCCGTCATTTTGTGAAAATAGATATATGGATCTGCATATGTATATATATATAGATGTCTTCTTCGATGTGCCTTATCAATTATGTTAGATGACGTAAGACATATAAATCATTTCTTTCCTAAAAATCTAAAGAATTGTTAAAACCTTTATTGAGCAAGTAACTTTCAATCTACTATTTGTACTTTTTCTTAGTACAACAACATGGGAGGGACGATCAAACCTTCAACCTCTAAGAAGAAGGTTATGTCAACTACGGTTGAGTTAAGCACACTTTGACCTAAAAGTATTAGTACTCATTTCTCAATTGATAACACATATTTAATACACATTACTACATTTCAACCCCAATTCATGAAATTTACTTCTAGTTAAATACAGGTTTTTTAAGTATAATAAAAAGTGGAATGATTCGAACAACAGATCTCTTGATCAGTACACATACTAGATTTGGGTTGAGCTATGTTAGTTTTGACTACTATGTAGAGTTTTGAGACTAAATTGTGTAGAAATGAAATACTATTTAAGATAATATAAGCGACATTCTCATAAAGCTATATATGTAGATATATATTAAAAGAATTATTTCTTCATTTTCTTGTAGGGTTGTGGTTTGGATGTTAGCTCAAGTGTGCAAAATGATATTGAGGCCACTCAAATAATACCATGATAACTTTATTAATTTAAAAACATCAATCCTTTTTGTAGGTTTTCACTTGGAGGGTTGTAGATTAGTTATAGAATTACTAGTGAAGAAGAGAAGCAATGATTCATAAAGGGAAGCCATTTTAGAAAGGCCAATGACTCCCACAAACCTCCTAAATGCATATATACAAATTCTTTACATCAAAAGGAGAGTCTCTCATTGCATTTTCAAGGTTCCATGCACATGCCTTCCCTTCCCTCTTCCCATGCCTTTCCTTTTCTACCCTTTATATATATATATATATACTATTTTCTTCTTCTTAGCTTCTTTTAGGATTTTTAAAAATAATTCTTGACCCCCCTTAAGTGGTGTGTGGGTCATTCCATGATTTTTCCAACTCCATTTCTTTCATGTACTCATTGTACTTTCCCATTTTATAATTCTCCATATTTTTTATGATTAGACATTTTTTAGTATTATTATTGTTGTTGCATTTTTTTTAATAATAAGATAATTTTTTTATTCAACATTGTTTAGAAATATAAAACCAAGTTAAAACTACAAAGAAAACAGGTTAGTTTGAAGCAATAATGTGATTTCGTAGACTAAGTGGCAGGAAAAACAATATCTACCCAATGTGGAACCAACTTTTCTTTGGTGGTTCGAGTTATTTATCGGAGGTGATCGACAAAATTGTCCACAGTTTGTAATAGTTGCCTGAAGTTGGACGTCATAGGTGATCGCTAGAGATAATTGTCAAAGGTGGTCTTCACTAGAGGTAGTTGTCGAAGTTTGACCGACGAAGGTGGTCGTCAAAGTATGTCGCTGGAGTGAGATGCCAGTACTCGTTGGCAGTAGTTGTCGCCAGAAGTTGTGTTGACAGTGGTGGTTGGAGTTGGCCATCGAAGGGTGTTGTTGGAGCATGTCACTAGGGATGATTGTTGTCGGAGTTGATCATCAGTGATGGTTGGGAGTAGAGTCATTTGAAATATTGGAGGAAGGAAGAGAGAAAGTGGAGAAGATGAAAGTTACTCAATAAATGTGCAAACTTCAATGTTGAACATTGTTAAAGTTGATGGAGTTAGATTCTCTAACGCCAACTTATAAAATTGGTAGGATAAAAACTAAATTGAGTTAAAAACACAACTCAATTCAACTGAAGTCAATACCCCAAACATCCCCTAAAGTTTCACCGAGAGGTTAGAAAGCAAAGAATTTTTTGTATGTACTTTATTTAAGTGTTATTAATTTCCTTATCTTATTGGGTTGGATGCTTTAGATCTGGTTTTTAAAATATTAACAAGGCATTTATGTTCTTATGCTCTAATTGACTTTATAAGCATAAAAATTTCCAACTTGAGAACATCTTCTAATTCTAGTATAAGGTTTAGAACTAATTTCATAATTTTCTTTTGTTTATATGGTTTTTATTTGTTAGCTGTACTTTTGCCATTTAATTAGTTTCTTTAGCATCTTAAATAGACCAAATGAATCTATTCTTGTATAGATTTTGAGTTATATACTGTTTGGATGACAAAAACTTTTTTTTTTTTAATGAAATCTTATGACAATTCTTATTGTATATGTTTTTTTAGGATTTTCTTGTTTGATATAAACTTCCATGTTTATTGGTTAAAAATCCTTCAATCTTCTAAAATACTATTTCATTGTTGAAATTTGGCTAAATTTGTTAGAAACAATAATAGCTTCTACAACAAAACAAAAAGAAGTTGTTGGTTAAATATATGTTTATTTTAATAAAAGAAAACTTTTGATTACATAATTATGTGCAAAACTAAACTTAGTCAATCTTAAAGAATTTAGTTGAGTTAAGACTAATTTAGTTCAACACTAGTCGATGTTAGTTAGGTTTGTTTGTTGTCAATTCACTATTTGAAAAATCATTTTAAAATTTTTATAAATCAATTGGTAGGTAGAGGTTAGAAAAATCTGACAACTTGAAAAACCCGATCAACTTGGCCTTAACCATAAAGTTTGGTTGGGTTGGGAATGACAAATTTTTTGTTTGGATTTAGTTGAAATTTTAATAAATCGATGAGTCCGATTTGGTTCTTGACTACTTTTAACATGTCACCACTAATTATATTTTGTTTTTCTTGTTCGTTTTTTCCAACACCCGAACCGGTGTTCATCGCTCGCGTTGTCGCTAGCTACTACTCATCATTTGTCATTTTCTTTGCGCCAACGTAATAATATCTTGTGATTTGTGATCATGTCAATACAAGCACCTTAATCATTCACTATTTGCGACAATCCAACCAAACCAACTCAATAATATTAGTGTTCTCCAATCTAAATTAACAACTCGAAAATCAAGTTGATAAAAAACAATACTCACAGTTAACCTGATCCAACTTAACTTGTGGCGCACAAAAAATGTAGATTCAACATCAATTTCAATAAAAATCAAGTATAAATTTATATATTTTAAATATCAATATTAACGTAATTTAAGAAAAATATATTAGGCGAAATAAACATAACTTATTGATAATTAGCATATTTCTCTTTTCCTTGATTCTTATATACTCTTTCTTTTTTCAACAGATACATCCTAACTCGTTATACTATTGATAATAAATAATAATATACATTAATAAATCTTGTAGAAGGTTTAAACCTCTACCTTCACAAATGGTTAGAAGTGTTTTTTTTTATTACTTTTAAGTATTTAAGTTATTAATTATTTTTAAGATATGGTTTGCTTTAAAATTCTTATTTGGATATCTATGTCCGAGTGGTTTGAAAGTAACTTGTAATCTTTTGGTAACCAATAAATAATGATTTAGTATTTTTTTTTTAGGATTTTAAAAAGATTAAAATCACTTTTATCATTTTAATTTCATTTTTGAAATTAAATATGTTTTTAATTATTTAAATCAATTTTATTGGTATAAAAAATATATTTAAAAATATTAAATATTAAATTAAATATTAAATATTAAATTATTTTAAGTGGTTAAGAGTGTGTTTAATTTAACTTTAAAAATTAGTCATTTTATAAAAAATTGAAATGTTTGACAACCACTCAAAACTAGCTTTTGAAACATTATCAAAGTATATTTTAAACTTTTTTTTTGTCAAAAGAGTTTATATAAAAATAAACAAACTCTTGACATATGCTTTGCAGTGATTTTGAATGTCAAAAGTGATTTTAACCATTTTAAAATCATCCTTAAAGTATAGTGGTAGTTGCAACTACAGTCCAAAACTTTTAATTATAAAAATGGACCCTTGAACTTAAGTGCTAAAAATGGATCCTCAAACTTACCATAAATGTAGAAATTGAACCACAAATGATAAAAATTAAATTCATAATTTATACAATTACATAAGTTTAAAGGTTCAATAAACCTTATTTTAATATTCGTATAAATTTGTAGATTCAATTTTTAAAATTAAAATTTTACCGGTATAATTATTAATATTATAATATTTTAGGGGTTGTTTTTGAAATTCGTCCTCCTTTTCCATTTACCAATGGAGAAATTATAATAGGTATGAAAAAAATAGTAATAATTATCATGCTTGGTTTCCGCGCTAATCTATAAATAAATAAAAATAAAACCGTGCATATTAAAAGAAAATCTAAAAACCAATAATAGGTGATATAAGGAAGACACGTGTACAATTAAGGACACGTGGCGAAATAAGATAGAAAACTTTATTTCAAAGCCTTCCACGTACTCACCCATGCAAATCGTGTTTTAAAAACTATTATTATTTAAATATAAATAAAATCTGATTAAAATTATTGGTTTGACGCATTTTTCAAAATATGCAAATAAATACAACAGTTTAATATCTAATGATATTTCGTTGTCTTTTAGATACTCTAACTGCTTTTTTTCTTTTTTCTTTTTCTTTTTTTGAATAATTGTGAATAATAATGACAAAAAAATTAATTTAAATACACTAAATTATTAAGTAAGCTAAAAAATAAATGTTTTTTATACGATTTATTATTATTATTTTTTAAATTTTGATCAGTTGAAATAGTTTCCTAAATTAATTGAAACTATACATTTTTTTGAGTAATTTGTAAGTATTCCCCACTATCCCCTACCTTTTAATGATAATTGGATCATTCTTTATTGTTTATCTCTCAATATTTATCTATTTAGTCTTACAGATTTAAAAATCATTATTGCATCCCTAAATTTGGATGGTATTTTTATTTAATGTCTACCATTAATATCACTAAGATATTGCTCATTTGATGAATTTAGTTGAATTAATATGATATGATAGACAACTAGAAATTAATTGATATGATGTTCTATTATCCTATGAATGATATTAATTAAAAAAAATTATATGAAAATAAATTAAAATATTTACAAACATAGTAAAATTTCACTGTTTATTTACTAGATAGACACAAATAATAATCTATCGCGATTTATCATAAATAAATTAGGATATTGTGCTATTATTTGTAAATACTTTACCAGTTTTGTCATTCAAAATAATTATAAAAAAACATGAAACAATTATGGATATATACTTCAAATGGAAAAACCAGATGTTAATTTAAGTTTATATCTAATATATCAATTCATGTTAAAAAATTTAAACTTTCAAAGACATATTTGATATAAAATTATAAATTTAATGACCTATTATATATATTTAAAAGTTGAAAGATTAAGCTTGTAATTTTAGCCAATAAAATAAAATAAAGGAAAAATATCAATTTATATCCCTTGATTGTATTGATTTAAACTCTAAACTTTTCTAAATGTATCATTTTACACTTTCTTTCAGATTTCATTAAAAAAAAGTCGTGTGATACTTATTTGTATCAATTAAACTCTTAAATTGATATAATTGAAACAATTTAGATCTTTTAACAAAATTGCCTTTGAAAATTATCCATGCATGAATTCTTACATATGCGTAGACTTATTTAAATGCTCAGATTAACAAAAGGAAAAGTAATACAATTATTAGTTTAAGTTTTAAGAGGAGTAGATATTTTTCCTAAAATAGATATTAGGGTAAAAAAATAAGGAAAAATATCAATTCATACCCCTAAACTTTAGGTACTATATTAATTTAAACCTTAAACTAATAATTGTATCGATTTAAACCCTGAAACTTTGTGGGTTGTATCAATTTAAACCCCAAACTAATAATTGTATCAATTTAGACCCAGAATTTTTATAAGTATATCAATTTAAATCTTGAACTTTTATAATTGTATCAACTTAAACCCTCTATTATGTTTTATTTGGATATACTTAAGAAAGTTTAGGGTTTAAATTGATATATTTATAACAGTTTAAGGTTATAATTATTCAAAAGTTCAAGGTTTAAATGAATACAATTCTTAATTTAAAATTTAAATTGATATAATTACCAAATTTGGGAGTATAAATTGATATTTGTTCAAAGAGTAATAATAATGATAAAGATATAAACAGAAAATTATTTCACTTTATGTGAAAGCACAGTAGGATGACCACGTGGCTCTAAGCACAAAACGGTTGGCAGAATGGGGGCTCTGAGAACCTATCAGCTTTTACGGATATTGCAATCCCAATGTGGTGAAGGGCTTTGTTGGGTCCACGCTGGACGCTTGTGGGGCCCTCGCTTTTACAACTTGGCTACCCGCCCACGTGGCTCCTTTTTCTTTTTCTTTTTCTATTTCTTTTTTTTTTCTTTTTTCACGGTTTTCGCCAAATAGACTATTTAATTATATTAAATATAATTTATGAATTATTATTCACTATGGGATCTCAAAATCCTTTTTGGGTCCCATTAGAATCAGAAGTGGATGAGTAAAACTTTTCATCACTTTCAATTGCTCCCCTAAGTACAAATTTCAAATCTCTTACAATGATTAAATTTCATAAAGTTTCATTTAGTTAAAAATGAGTTTAAATGTTATAATTTGAGAGATTTTGAAAAGAAATGATTTGTTAAAACATAAGCCCCTAAAATCAATAAATTAATAGCATTTAGTAAATAAAATCATATAAAAAGTGTGGACGTGAAATGGATTCTTTGAATAGTCTAAATCTCATATATTGTTAATATGATAATAAAGGTTGAAAATGTTTCGGTTATTTAACTTAGACTATAAGCTAGTTCTTAATTTGATCCAAATAGTTACAAAATTTTCAATGATGTGATCACTAATAAACTGTTGTTTTAAACATGTGTCTCTAATCTTAATTTGTCTTATAATAATAATGATTAGTTATATGATACAGTGTTGCGTGCTTAGTCTAATATATTAAAATAATGACACTCTGGAAAGTCTAACTTCATGCATCTCACGCTATAACATATAGAAAATACATGAATCTTTATCGATCTAGTTTACATCTTGATGACGAATTTTGTAAATAATGTAAAACATTGAAGATTCATTATCAACCAACCAAAATATGTCACATCATATACTCACCATTCATTTTTAAAAAAGAAAAAAAATCTTGCCTAAGGATGGGATAATATATTGTACATACAATCAACAAAACTAAGTGCATTATTATTAAAATTATCAATTTGAACGTAACTTAACTAGTTTAGATCTCCATATATGTATGTATGCATGAGCTAGATTCAAATCTCTTTATAGATGTAATGATAAGAAAAGTATGATTCCATTCGATAGCCATTTATAAATTTATGAATATTATTTCTAACTATAAATTTCTATGTTTTGTTACATACTTTCTACTAATATTTTCAAAACCCAAATCAAGTTTTGTAAACTAAAATATAGTAGTTTTCAAAATTTTGTTTTTTTTTCTAGAATCTAATTAGTAATTCAAGTATTTCTTTAAAATATATGAAAACCATAATTGAGAAATTGAGAGAAAACAAACATAAATTTCAAAACTAAAAAACAAAATCGTTATCAAATCGAACCAAGATTATTAAAACTTTTCAATAGCTGTGAGAATTAGAAAAAAGTAAAAAATTACAAGAAAAACAAGTGTGTGTGATACACTCACACACTTTCAAATTAAGATATATTTCTTCTAGCCAAAATTAGCCTAACTTACTAATAATTGACGTGTATTCTCTTATTTGAGGTCAAAAGTTCAAATATCCATACGTCCACGACTTCCTTTATCATTATTCACTCTAAATTTAGGTGTGAATGAGTAATTAAAACTTAGAAGAATCTCCAATTCCTTTAAACTATATTTTATTATATATATATATATATATATATTTTGTAAAGCATAGTATAGAGTGCACTAAGATTAAAATAATAAAGAAAAAGCATATCATATGATTAAATAATTCCACAAAGTCTTATGATTTGAGAATGACCCTCTTACCTTCCTCACATGCTCTTCCCTTCCTCTATTTAATCCCCTTCTCTCCCTCCTTCTCTCACTCCAAATCAAACTCTCTCTTCTCTCATTCTCAAAAACAAAAAAACCCCATAAACAATTCTTCTAATCTTGCATTTCTCAAGAAAGGAAAAGAAAAAAGGAAAATGGAGGCTACAAATCATGAAGCTTTTTTGTTATCTCAACGCTGCGTTTGGGTTAACGGTCCGGTGATCGTCGGTGCCGGACCGGCGGGACTGGCCACGGCGGCTTGTTTAAGAGAACAAGGCGTTCCATTTATTGTAATTGAAAGAGCCGATTGTATTGCTTCGTTATGGCAAAAACGAACTTACGATAGGCTTAAACTTCATCTTCCTAAGCAATTTTGTCAGCTCCCTCGTCTTCCATTTCCTCAACAATTCCCAGAATATCCTTCCAAGAAACAATTCATTCAATATCTTCAATCCTACACTCAAAAATTCGAAATCAATCCACAGTTTAACGAAACCGTTCAATCGGCTCGCTTCGATCAGACCAGTGGTTTATGGCGTCTCAAAACAGAGTCTTCCATTTCCGGCCAAGTGGTTGAGTATGTTTGTCAATGGCTTGTGGTGGCTACCGGCGAAAATGCAGAGTGTGTCATTCCGGAAATTGATGGTCTTAATGAATTTTCCGGCGAGGTTTTGCATGTTTCCGATTATAAATCCGGCGACCGGTTTAAAGGGAAGAATGTTCTTGTGGTCGGATGTGGGAATTCCGGAATGGAGGTTTCTCTTGACCTTTGTAATCACCAAGCTTCTCCATCCATGGTGGTTCGAAGCTCGGTAAGTTTATTCGTTTTTTTCTTTTTTTATTGGCTCTGATACCATGTTAGAAGATTCGGGTTTTGACATGGGCGTTTCTAAATTTACAGGTTCATGTTCTGCCACGGGAAATTCTCGGAAAATCGATGTTTGAATTGGCGGTTTTGTTGATGAAATGGCTACCAATTTGGATTGTGGATAAATTGATGTTGATTTTGGCTTGGTTTGTACTTGGGAGTATTGAGAAATATGGGTTAAAAAGGCCATTAATGGGGCCATTGGAGCTGAAGAACACAACAGGGAAAACCCCTGTTTTGGACATTGGAGCATTGAACAAAATCAAATCAGGAGAAATTAAGATTGTTCCAGCGATAAAAAAGTTGAATAAAAATGAAGTTGAGTTCATCAATGGTGAAAAAATGGAAATTGATTCAGTTCTTTTGGCAACTGGATATAGAAGCAATGTACCATTTTGGCTTCAGGTGAGAAAAAAACAAAGAAAAAAAATCATTTTGTTTAATCCTGTGTTGTTGTTTGTCTGACATAAAATGTCATTGACACATTGATTTGGTGATTAATTGTTATTGTTCTTTTTTTACAGGAAAAAGAATTCTTTGGTAAAAATGGGTTTCCAAAAACACCATTTCCAAATGGATGGAAAGGAAAATCAGGGCTTTATGCTGTTGGATTTACAAGGAGAGGGCTTTCAGGAGTAGCTTCAGATGCCATTAAAATTGCACAAGATATTGGAAATGTTTGGAGAGAGGAAACAAAGCAGAAGAAAAAACCAATTGCTTGTTTAAGAAGATGCATTTCACAATTCTAAACCCAAAAAAACAAAAATCTTGATTGATATTATTCATTCTTTTGGTGTAAATTCTAATGGCACTGTAAAAAAAAAAAAAAAAAAAAAAAAAAAAAAAAAAAAAAAAAAAAAAAAAAAAAAAAAAAACTAAAAGGGTTAGTGATAGAGGTAAAAAAAAATGGCCCTCTCCAAAGAAAGAAAAAAGGAAGCCCAAGTTTTGAGTTCGTGTTTTTTTGGGCATTTTTGTTGATGTGGGGATGATGAGGCTAGGCTCTTTCTTTGGTAAAATTTGAGGTTAATTCAAAAGAGGGAAAAAAAGATTATATTTATATTAATTTCTTTTTTCTCTCTTTTTGTACCTAATTTCATTTCATTGATCTAATCAAAAGGCCACAGATTCATCTTTGTTTTTTCTTTGCTCACTTGCTGCTGTCTCCCATATTGAGCACTTTGTTGAAGTGTCATTGTTTCATTCTACAGTTTCCCAAATGATGATAGTTGATAAAGAATTCTTTTTTCTTTTCTATCTTTTGTTTGAATACACAGTTCCTTAAACAGAGTTTCCATAAACTCCAATGGAGGGTCATTATCTATTAACTAAAAGATGGATACTACTTTTTTGAGATCTCACGTCGAAGTTTCATCTCAAAATCAATTGATAATAAGTGAAGTGACTCATGCTCTTTCAAAATAGTGAAAAAAATGTCTATTTATAACATATATGTATATTTTAAAGATTGTGAGATCCCTCTATTTCTCAATGGGCAACCCGGCACCTAATTCAATGCTCTTTTGTTCCTTACAAACTAATAATAATAAAAAAAATTATTTTTTTAATTGAAACATAACACATTGTTATTGAGTGCTGACTGGACTGGACTACACAAGAGATGAGTGCAACCCATGTTACACCCAAATTCTTTTCTTTTTCGATATGGGATGTTAAGAGAAAAAAAAATATTAAAGGAACGAAGAAAGAAGAGTTTGTTATGTGACAAACTACTAAAATGAGTTCAAAAAAATGGGTACAACGTAAGGTGGATTTGAAGTATTTTTCACCTAAAAGCTCTCTTTCTCTATCTTCTTTCCGATGAGAGCTACGTGTCGGTTTGTGATTGGACGATGGATCAGTTTTGTGCATTATTTTGAACTCCAATCTTTGAGAGTTTCTGATTTAAAGGCAAAACCCCACAAGATTCAATGTTCTCAGATTGACAAGTTGCTCACAGGTTTCTATCAAGTATCAGCAGATAGGAGTAGGACCATGGATAAATCAAGCTCTATGGAACTTAACTTCACAACCATTTTTTCTTCTCTCTCTCAACTGTATATTAAAGTGTTATTTCTTTGAGTTTGACCACCTAACCCAAAATTGGGAGGAAAAAAAAATATTAGGAGTAAAATATCATTTTGGTCCATATATTTCGAGACCCGAGTTTTATTCGTTCATGTACTTTCAAATGTTTAATTTTAGGTTCATACAATATAACTAATTTGTGATTGATTTATTAACAATTTCTTTAGGAAATGTGCAAATATATTCACATGGTGTCTTTTCTTGCATGAAAATTAATATAGTTATTTAACATAATTTGATCAAAATTAAATTTGAAGGATTGATTTAAGATTTATTGAAAATACAAAAACTAAATGTAACATTTATTCTCGTAAAGAGATTAAACTTGGACACTTGAAAATAGAAGGGCTAAAATGAAATGGAATGATCGTAAGTATAAGTAAAAGGATCAAAATGATATTTTAACAAAAAATTATTTTAAAATAAAATTACTTTGACAGACACATTTAATTATTCAAAATCAATTCAATATTTAATTTTACACTTTTAAGGATCCGTTTGGATTGACTTGAGAAAAAAATATTTTTCAAAAAGCTTATTTTTATTTAAACACTTTAGACAAAAAAAAAATTAAAATACTTTTCAATAGCTATTTGAGTAGTTGTCAAACACTTCAATTTTTTTAAAATGATTTATTTTTTAAATTAAACACTTGAAAATGTATTCTAAACACACAATCTTAGATACATTGTTCATATTATTAAAATTAATTTTGAATTACTAAAACATTTTTTTCAATGATTTTAAAAATAATAAAAGTGATTTAAACTATAGTCGGAACAAATCCAAAATAATAATGTAAAATTGGCAACCAAATTATGACAGATGGTGAGGAAGAGAGAGAGAAAAATACAGTCAAATCTCACCTGTAAAGCAAAATTGGAAATTTAAGTACAGTTCACAAAGCAGAAAAATAATGGTTATTATTGTCAAACATATCCTTATGGGTTTCTTTAATTAGAAATATCCTAAGTTACTTATTCTATTCTTTTCCTTTTCTTTTTCTTTTTTTTTTCTTGAGGCAACATCGAAAGTTAGTTGGTTAAAATATTATTTTGATGATTGTAATTTGTATTTTTCTTTATTTTATTTTAATCTTCTAAAGTAACGTTTAATATTTTAAAATTAATTTATATTGAAATTTGTTAAATAATAATAATAACAACATAAAAAAGCACATTATGTGAATTTATTTTTACAATTTATAAAGAAAATGCTAATAAAAATCATATTTTTTGTAGAAAAATTTTAACAATAACATTATGTAAATTTTCAAGTCATTCAAGATAATAAAAAGAAAATATTTTTAAAAAATGGTATTATCTAGAATCGAACCAACGACTTTCAATAAATTAGATTAACTTGATAACCAGCTATACCATAACACCAGTTGATAGTTGTAATTACATATAAATTTATAAATCTTTTAATTTATATTTAAAATATTCTCTTGAGTTAGGCAAGCAAACGTCAGATAGACTAGAAAGATTGCTTATTTTTTAAAGTAACCTAATTGTCTAAAAGAAAAAATGTGCCATTAAACAGTGTTTGTGATCCTTATCGTAATCACGATTCATCACGCCGAAAACTATATGATAGATTTTGGATGTCACATTGTTATAAGAAAAAAAAAAAGAAAAAGAAGTAGAGTATGTGTATAGTACATACAAAATAGGAAGGGCATTTTGTAACAATATATGTGATTAATTGTCAATATAACATAGTAGATAATGTCATGTAGTAGATATAGAACAGTTGGATCATTTATTAAGCAAAAACATGTCATTATGAGTTATGACTTGTATCATTAATTATATCAAAACCTACTAATATTGTCTACGTAATCATATTGGAGGTTCGAGAATGGTTCTTCTTAAGAGGTTAATAGATTTTGTTGTGATTTTTCTCATTGATTGTATAAGATTGCGTAGTAACGTGTCTCGTTATTTAGCTTGTTGTAAAGAAAAAAAACTTCCTACTACTAATGTTGGAATAAGTAGAAAATACTTGAAAAATTAAAAGAAAACCAACCAAACTAGGAAACATAAGTATTTACGTGAAAAACTTCAAAATCGAAGAAAAACCACAACTCACCAGAAATAAATCAACTGTATGAAAAATGATTACATAGTCACATAGAATTCTCTTTTCGATCCCAATTGCAAGAATACTTTTTCAAAACTTTTGTATCACTTACGTCATTTTCTCCATCTCAACCAAAAGAAAACTTAACTAAAGTGAGCACATCCAAATTTAAAGTGTTTCTATCTAGGACAATTTGAAACTAAAGTCATAGATTCCTTTTATAGTGTTGTGCTTGTTGTTCATCACTTTCTTGAATCCTTTCAATGTAGGACAACTATATTTCTAATATTTTGTCAAAATCCAATATAACACGCGTAGTTGTCTAAGAAAACGGTTTGGGGCATGAGTTACTCCTCCCCTCTCTAGGAGATAAGGACTATTGAGTAATGATCTGCGAGTTCTTAGTGATTATTTATTTTTTATCGGTTCAAACAATTTGTAGATCTGATGATTCTAATATCTAATCTTTTAGTTAATGATATAATATGGAAGGCCTTTATTTATAACACTCTAAAAATATAATTTCATCTCCATTTTAAGTAACAAACCATTTGTGGAGTCTCATTGAGAATTGTGAGGTAGCTAGGGAAAAAAAATCAAATTTACCCAAAACAATCAACTAATTAAAGTTTTTTTTAATACATAATAATAATATATGATGTCACTAAAAACATGAAACATGAAGATATTTTCACAGAAAAAAGAACTTGAGAAGAAAAAAGAAGTTTACATAAAATAATGTATAGTTCTTTTTGTTTGTCATATGCAATTAAATTTTGGGCATTGCATTGCTTAAATGATAGTAGCAAGTAGAGAATTGGTAGAAGTAAAGCCCACAAATAGAAACTACATGGTATGGCCTTGTTTGTCTCCTACACACTTATTCTTTGAGAACAGCCCACATGAATATTTTAACCTAATTGTTTTCAAATTTCAAGAAAAAAACAAAACTCAGCTACACACCAATGCCTATATTCATCATCATTCTATATTATAATCTCATTTTTTCTATAACAATACGTAATGGAAGAATCGAACCTCATAATTTAACATTCATAGTACAAATTCACGCCAATTAAACTATATATGATTGTATTGACATGATCTCGTCTTTTTCTCTCAATTTACTTATATAATATTGAAATAATTTTCTGAGTACTTAAAAAAGTATTTTTCAATATACTTAAAAATAATGAATAATAGTGATTTATCAAGAAAAAAAATTAATGTTTTAGTTTCTAAGTTTTGAGTATAGTTTATATTTGATTCCTGAGGTTTCAAAATGTTATATTTTTACTCATAAGTTTTGAGTTTAATTTTTATTTGATTCTTTTGGTTTCAAAATGTTACATTTTTAACTTGAGTTTAGTTTTCTTTTCCATTTGGTCCCTAAGTTATAGATTTTACACTTGTAGACAATTTGAGTTCTCAATAATGTTCTCGTTTTTAATCATTAGTGTTAACTTTTAGTAAATTAATTTAAAATCATTTAGGATGTTGACTTTAATTAATTTAATAGTGTTGGAATTTTATGAAAACTAATTTTATTATATTTGAATGAATTCAATTATTTTATATTAAGTAATTAATAAAAAATTAAGATAAATGACTAAAAGTGAGTCTAAGTGAGAATTCACATGTCAAAGTAAAGCCTAGTATTATATAGAAATTGAATTCGAAATTCAATGGGTAAAAATGTAACATTTTGAAATTGAAAGTACAAATGAAAACGAAACTCAAAATTCAAGAGTAAAAACCTGAAATATTACAAAACTTAGCGTGACTAAATTAACATGTATCATATCATACTAAAAATAAATGTTAAGAACCAAAAATGTAATTTCTTCGATTAGAACTATTTCTCGAAAATAGCGAAAAAGAAGATATGGGTTTTGAAGTTAGTGACCCATCTAATTTGATTCTATTCTCTCTTTTTTGGCTTTCCACACCCCACATTCTCAAGTTTTGCCAGCATTATCTCATAGAAGGAGACTATGTGCAAAAAAAAGGCATAAATGTAACACATGGGATACTCAATAATCTTCAATGAAATAACCCTATCAAAAGGGCCCAAATTTCTAGTGTCTTGACAAACAATTGAAGATGCACTTCACAAAAATTGTTCCTTCACATGTTATCTGTCTCCTAATCTTGCAGCTCTATCTATCTTTTTATGAATATATTATCTTGTCAATAGATTATTTATTACATTATACATATACATATTTATATTTATATTATTTTAAGTGTTACACAATACCTAGGACTTGGATATGATCTTAATCTTTCCATTAGGGAAACATGAGATCTACAACATTTGGAGGTAGTACATATTTAAACTACAAAATTTTTAATTATTTTATGTGGCCCAAATATTCTTACTTGATTTATACTTTATTAAACAAAATATAATATGGTTCATGTATAATTGTGGAGTATATATCTCTCTCTTTCCAAAGCCCTAACTAGTGCTTCATTAAGGGGTACTCCAAAAAAGGGTACAGTTTTGTTGGTAGGAGCCCTTGGATTTGTTTACCTAACTTTTGCTTTCTTCATCAAATCATTGGTTTCTTCCTTAATTCACCATGTTTTTTTTTTTTTTCCTATTGATGACTCATAAAATCCTTTATCATTTGGAGCCTAAAACCCTTGTTGGGTTTAGGTAAGTTGATCCATCTCCTCTTTTGGTAGATGTTCAACATGACCTCTTGTTGATATAATGAGATAAAATAATAACAATAATTTCTATCACAATCGAGATTATTTCAAAAGATATGGAAGGTTTCGTTGTCCTAACACGTCACTGGTCCCAATCTCTTATCTATTAAGGCCGCAAACTTTCGACATCTTAGGTGAACTGCTCCATTGCCTTACGTATTAAAAGAGTGTTAGGAAAATTTTGTCGGAATTGAAAATTTTCAACAAACTAACAGTATAAAGATATATAAGGTATCGTTGTTCTAACATAATAATCGTCCCAATTTCTTATCATGATTAAGATTGAGATGATCAACACACTCATAGTTTAAAGATATAGAAGATTTCATTGTCTCTAACATATCACTCGTCCCAACTTGTTATCATTGGGATTGAGATTTCAAACATACCAATTGTATGTAGAAGGCTCTCGTTGTCCTAACATATAATCATCCAAATTTGTTTTCATTCATATTGGGATTTCAACATATTAATAGTATAAAGATGTAGAAACGTTTCATTGTCCTAACATATCAATATATCGTCTCAATTTTTTATCATTTGGATTGAGATTTCAATATACTAACAGTATAAAGATATACAAGATCTCGTTGTCCTAGCATACCGTTCGTCACAATTTCTTATCATTCAACTTTATTGGGACCAATCCACTTAGGTGGCGTGTTATGTCCGTCTTCTCAACTTTGACATGCAAATATAAAAAGATATATAGAGGTCAGGTAGCTTGTTGTCATAACATATATCACTCGACCCAATTTTCTAGCATTCAACTTTATTGGGATTGACTTAGATTACAAGCGTTTATCTGTTTACTCAATTCTAACATTCAAAGAATATAAGGATATATAGAAAGTCTCGAGATATTACTCATCCCAATTTTTTATTATTCAACTCTATTGGGCCGACTTATGGAGGTGTAAATTTTTCAGTCTTCTCAATTTTGACATATCAAGATAAAGATACAGAAGGTTTCGTTATCCTAACATATCAATATCTTATCTTACAATACTTTATTTCAGAGTCAACAACGGTGGCAGGTTTGTCGATTTTTCTTAATTTTGAAGTAATCGTACCTTGTATAAAGATATAGAAGATCCCGTTATCCTAACACAATAACTACAATCCATCATATATAGTTTGAATCTTCATGGTTCCTTCATAGAAGGTATAAAGTGATCATCAAAACTTTTCATGCAAAAAAGAGAAATGAAAAGGAACCTTCATCTGAACAGGGAAGTTCATGCTTAATTGGGCAAATGATTCTAATGGGGGCAATAATAATTCTCATAATCTTGAAAATGACAGAGTGTCAATCTGAGACATACCATCCAAAAAAAAAAAAAGGAAAAAAGAAAAAAATTGAAGTAATGTCTAAGAATGGGATCACCCACATGTGATAAAGAAGGAATTTATGACCCATATATTCTGACAGACAAACTCAAAACCCCTTCAGGCAACTTAGCAACTTCTATTCTGGCATGTTTGGTTGTCAGCCTGTTCTTTTGTTTTTTTCTTGTCCAAATTTGGACACAGTTCTTTCCAATTGAATTATAAGCTTTCACTTGACAAAATAAAACCAAAAAACCCCAGCTAGGGTTTACTATTATGATTTCCAAACAATTCTAGACCTACTGATGTGATCTCTAATGCACGGAATCTCCTTAATAGGAGTGTGCGTGAGTTGAGTTGGATTGAGATGGTTTTTTAGACCAACATGATAATTCAAATTGATAGGGCTGACTCGAAAGTCCAAAAGAGGGTCTCCAACTCAATCCTTTCGGGTTGGATTAGGTTAAGTTGTCGGGTTATTATTTTTTTCTTTTAATTTAAAGTACTTAAATCTATCTACAACACATGACTAATAGCTAAAAAATGTCATAAAAATCAAATGTTAATTACCAAATATCAATGATATTTATGACAAACTTTAAACAAAAACAAACATCTTGACAATCCTAAGAGAAAAATATTAGAAATTCACAAATTCATCAATCCATTGTCAATCAAACATTAAAAAATAAAAATGTAAATATATTTTTATCAATATATATATATATATGTAATTCAGATTGGGATCAATCAACCTAAAAAATACAAAATATTCAACTTGAGACCCAACCCAACCTGATAAAAATTGAAAAACTTTAACCCAACGTAACCCAACTCTTACCGTTTGGATTAGGGTAGTCTGGGTTGTCAGGTCATTTAAACACCCCTACTCATTCGAACTCCAGAAATTAATCATGCTAGAACGAGAATAGTACTAAGTTAGATGATCACTTAAAAAATCCTCGTGTGGCATATTTTTTTAGAAAAAGAATTTTTGAGATTTGGGATGTAATAATCGTACCAACTCTAATGCACTACATTAAGTGTACTTAGGTATGTTAACAGTATTGATAGAATTTTAAGTTTTCTTTTATTACCCATCAACTTAAGCGTTTGGTTTGTTTTATGGTTTAACACGATAACATTTCCTGAAATTTCATTTTCTCTATTAATTTTGAATTTAATTAGTTGGGTTTCCAAAAAATTTTCAAACCAACGAGTAAGGAAGAGTGTTAGAGTGTTAGTATGATATTAAGTTTATCATACTCCATATATCAGCTTAAATTTTTTATTTTATTGATGATTTAACGGGACAAGAGCAGTACTAAATTAGGTGACCAATCGAGAAGTCATGTTACACCAATTTTTTAGAAAAAGAATTCTAGGGCTTTCTCTCAACCAATTACACTGTTTGGGCTCTCCATCATTGCTTAGAAGAAATAGCAATTATAAAGCTTGCCTTTTTCTTTTCCTCTCTTTCGTTGAAAATGGCACCAACTTATAATTATTCTTCTCTACCAAACCTAAATATTATTATGGGAATTTTTCAAATTGCTCAATTTAGTTAAAGCTCGAGCATTTTATTATTATTATTATTATTATTTTTATAATTAGACTAACTTTATTAATTCCCATATGTTAAATAATCTATATATTGCTCTATTCTTTATTATTATTGTTATTATTTTTGCATGTCAACGTTGAAATGATAATTAAATTTCTTATGTGACAGCAAAACATTCATTGTGATATGTTTTTTAAATGTTCTCCCCTTGTTCTTGATCCATCGTTTTTTTAAGTCAACTTCATTTGTTTGGATTTGAATTGTAGAAGCGCCAACGGGAGGAGAAATTATTACATGCTTGGTTGATTGTTTTGCATCATAAGATAAGATATAAGAAAGAAATCGCAAAAGCATTTTGAATTTATATCTATTAATGGATGATTAAAGAGTGTAAATATTTTTGTTTAAAAGAATTATTATAAGACAGTCTCATTGAATAATTTTACGAAAGAATGAAAAAGATACGGTTGTATTTAGTTAGAATGCTTTGTTTATTATGACTTTTGGTGAACCAAGTTTAAACATTGAAACATAAGTTAACGGTCATTCGATTTGTTCTCATCTCGAAGGATATGACAAAATTGAAGAGTATTTAATAGTATTCTTAATGAAAAAAAATATCCTCGAGAGGACCATAATCTCAACAAAAGAAATATCTTCCCTATTCAAAAGCTTAATAATCTCTAATGCATCCGATTCCACTTCAATACTAGGATTATTACCAGACCACTCACGCTAAATCGTACATAAGCCCTCCAATAACTCTTCCGCTTCCGGAAAATTGACATCATCACACCTCTAGATGAACTTATAACCGCCCAAGATTGCATGGTTCTCATATTAAATTGCAAATTGGTTCTTAAGATTTGGAAGATGTTAGACTTTTGGTCCCTAGCTACAATTTTAAAAGTTACAATTTAGTCTTTATGGTTTGATAAAACTTCATAAATAATCCCTATGCTTTGATGAGAACCTCATAAAATAGTCCCTCATAGGGACTAAATTTTAATTATTAACCATAAGGTCGACTAAACTCTAACTTTCTTCAAACCATAGGACCAAATTTGCATTAAACTTTTATTCAACAATATATGGGTAAAAATTTGAACTTCTAAACTTTAAATTGAAAATATGACATAATTACGAGTGGATCTATACACAAGTTAGCATGTAAATGACCTCACGATAATTTGTATGATTGTCATTAGATGTATAGTTTTTTTTTTTTTAATAATAATGAGTATTTTTGTTTTGAGTACAATAAATATGGATTAGATAGAGATTTAAACTTTAATTTCAACTTGAAGTGAAGACAAGTACAATTCAAATACTGTTGAATCATGCTTAATATTGGCGTGATAACACAGTAATATTTGGTTATATTTGTTAATAACTTTCCTATCTTATTATATATAACAAAGATGTGAAGGTTTGTTCAAAGTTATAATAGTTTACTATTTGAGTAATTTATTTAAAAAGAAAAAAAAACTGAGTAATTTCTATATCTCATCTTTAAGCTTAGAAAATTTCCAATTCTCCATCCACTTTTTTTTTTAGTGAATGAAGATGATCTTTGTGAAATGTGAAACTTGTAAAATATGGATGATAGTATATAGAATGGTTATGCTGATTTTTTCTTTTTTTTAAAAAAAAAAAAATTAAGTTCAACTATATGGGATGCCAATCAGTTTTGAGCCCCTTTTTTTTTTCACAAAATCAATAGTAATAATTATTACAATTTGTTCGAGTCCGAAGTCCAAAGGTTTATCTAATTCTAGTCTAGGTTTAATCTAAATTAAACCAAAATCAATGTTTGATCGGTCTAGTCCTTCATTGAATTGGATATGGATAACCATTTTGATAATTGAGTTAGCAATTTTTGGGCCATATTAAAATCGGTTCGTTGGGTCACCCAATGACTTATCATCGGACCAACCCAAATATGTATGTTATGTATATTTCTTTATAAAAGTAATTTTTTAAAAAAATTAAAATATATTTAGATATATCGTAGTTTTTAGCTAACATAAATTTTTTTTAAAGTATTAAAAACTAATAAATTTTTTTAAGATAATTAAACACTGAATAAAACTTTATGCTATCAATAATTTTATCAACAAAAATAATAAAAATATAAAATAATTTTAATAAAAATACAAATTTTAACCACGTTTCATTAAGAAAATCTAAAAGGTAAATATATAGTTTTGAATAATAAAATAATTAATATTTAATGGGTTAATTCAATGGGTCGACCCAAGTCCAATCCAAACTTAACCCAAATTTTGATCAAAGAGTCAAGCTCAAGGATTGGGTCATGAACTTGGCTATTGAATGTTGGGTTGACCCCATCCAAACCCAAATAACCTCTAGGTCCTTGGGTTTGGACTTGAGTCGAGTTTGACAGCAAAGTTGGGTTGGGCCAATGAAAGTAAAAAATAGCTATGAAAATTTTGATTAAAAAATGATTTAATTATTTTAAAAAATATTTAAGTGAAATTATGACAACTTTTTTTTTTTTAAGATAATTATTACTGTATTATCTTGTTCCCATGATTGAAATTTTTATTAATACAATAAAAATAGAAAAATTCGAACTATATATTTATTGATCGCTAATCAATATACTATATATGAATTGAGTTATATTCAATTTTTTTTTCGTCCTCGTAATAGAATTAGTTAACATCTTCATCTATAATAAATGGTCCGTAGATCGAAACAGCCATTTTGCAACCGCAAATAATGCGTCCATTTGATAGGCTGGACGTAGTGGACAGCCTTGATGGGCTGGGACGTAATTATTTTTAGCTGGGCCTAAAAGGCCTTCGCGATTATTGGGCTTCAGCTTTATAACGGTTAACAATGATGATTTTTTTTAGAGAGAATTGGAGTGTATGACAGATTTTATGATTAATTTTGAAAAATGACAAAATTGATAAATAATAAGATTTATGGTAACTTACATGATATGTACATGATCACGAATTTTCAAACATTGTTTTACCCTTGTCTAGTTCGTAACTTTTATCATTGATGAAACTACACATACCTGATAAGTGTAGAATCATAAACAATGATGGGATTTTGTATACAAAGTGATTGTCGATGCCTTAATTCTTCACTTTCCCTCTAATTGATTCATTTGAAAAACTAAAATAATCATTTTCTCAAAATAACGCCCCGATTTTCTGAATGCATATTTTATTATTAAGTTAGATTCTATTTAACCACTTTTTGAATTAATCTACTAGAATGTAATATCTAGAATTTTTAACCAAATTTATATTTTAAATATCTATATATCATCAAATTTTGTTTATCTAATTAAATTTTAAATCTATTCAAATATTTGAATTATTTTTCATTATTTTATACATATTCTTAATAAATTAATTTGATATTTTTCCATTTTTTTTTGAAAGTTTAAATTGTTTTGTATACGTTATTAGATTAAGTGGTACATATTTTATACTTCGTCATTATTTTAGTTGAAATTTTGATAATACCTGACTTGCCCTTAATTGGTTCGTATGTCCAGAATATTAAATACAAGGTAAGTATAGAGCTTTATTAATAACCAATACATAAATACGTGTAAGTAGAGACCGTGATTAATAACTGAGATATAAATACAAATATAATTGGAGAGCTTGATTAATAACCAAATTAATCATATTACAATCTAACATATCCAATTTAAAAAATGAAAATGAGTATCATTTCGTAATTTTCACCCTCTTTTGGAATTTGATTTTTTTTTTTAATATTCAAATTAGATTTTGATAACTACTTCACGAATAAATTTAAAATAAACCAATCTCTGTCTTATTTTCCTCTCCTAATTGATTCAAATGAGCTATCTATTTTGATTTGATTTGACAACTTTTCGAAAATATTCAGAATTAATCGACCTTTAATTTGTTTATCACCAATTTTATTTTAATTTATAATATATCTTTAGATTTTATATTAGTTTATTTATCTTTTGATTATTTTAAATTCGGATAATTTTTTTTTTATCATGATTAAGATTTTACTTAATATTTTATATATATCATCATCTAGCAAACTATATATTTCATCTAAAATTTATCATATTTTGTATTTTTTAATCACCTTTTATTCTTTATCATCTTATTATAGTATTATACCATTAATTTGTCTTTTTGATAAATAAATAAGTATTCACATTTGCAATCTTTTTGTTTTTGCTATGCCTCTGTAACGAGCTAGACTTCTTTCGTAGGTTATGTAGTTGATGGAGTTATAAATACAGTGTAATCGTTGAAGCTTAAATGATAATGAAATTATGAATATGCATTGTAAATAAACGAGCCCCTTACTGATTTTTCTCCCCCAAATTATATTTGAATTTATATTTTATTATCAAATTAGATTTTATCTCACTACTTATCGAATTAATCACAATAAACAAAAACTTTCTTATTTTTCTCTCCAATTTAAATTTGAATTTATCTTTTATTATCAAATTTGATTTTCAACTAACTTTTGATTTGTATAAATGTTTGTTACAAAATCAATTTTATCCAAATATTTTTCATTATTTTATACATATTGTTATCAAATTAATTTGATCTTTTTTTCTTCATATATTCGATGTTTTCAATTTTTCATATAGAAACACCTAAAAATGCCTTAAAAGAAATATATAAATGAAAATTAAATTTTAATTGGTTGAAATATGTGCATTATATATATTTGTTCAGTTTATTATTAATACTTATCATCATCATCATCATGATTATCTATTAAAATAAGATAACAAAAAATCCTAATCTTATCTTCTTCACTTAGTTGCCCCCAAAAATTTTTTTTCTCTTTCTCAATCTCATGTCTTTGGTTCAACAATCCTTTCTTGAATTCCATCGTCTTGGCTAGTTATGACGACCACCCTCGCCAGGTCGTCGACCTTTTTCGCTCGCACTCATGTTTCCTACTTTTATTTCAACATTGTTTTCAACAATGATGTTCCGAGATTGATAGTATTTAAAGTTGGCTTTCAAGATCCTATTAGCAAAATGATCACATGGAATGAAGGTGATGAAACTCTTTACAAATAGTTTGATGTCAAACACAATCATATATCAAATAGTCACTTAAATACTCACTTGCCAACAACAATTTCACTGGTACAATCAACTTTGCTCTTTCTTACCTTGAAAGAAGTCCATCATTGTAGACATCCATAAGTTTCTAATGACCCCCACAGCTTCGTTGTCATCTTCCCTCCCATACACGCGTTTTACAGAAGCGTTAAGGACCATATTGGGTTATTTTTAATTTTTACTTCTGGAATGTTTAGATAATGTATATTTGTGGTTATAGAATGTTTAAGTAGTATGTATTTGTGGTATTTGTGTTGTTTTTGAAGTAGTGTATCTTTGCATTCTCGTATGTACTTAATTTTGTTGTTTCTAGGGTAGTTTTGTCATTTACTAATTAGTAATTTCTATTATATAAGGTCGTTTTGCTATTTTTGTAATTTTGAAACATTTTTAACATTTTAAATAAAATTTTAAAATTTTTTATTTCTCTTATCAATCATTTTTTAAACCAAGAAGGATGGTTAGATAACATGGAAAGTCTTTGTACACCATTTATTTCACTTACGTCATTCATTTTGAATTATTTTGTTAAGAATTTTTAGCTCTAATTTTGGATCAATTTAATCTTTTTATTATTATTTTAATTTTTTTAAAAAATATTTAATTTTTTTTCTTTTCAACATAGTTTTGAATGTTGACATTGTTTTTTTATTTATTAATTTAGGTTGATATTCAATTAATGCAATATATTTTAAATTAATGTTTTCTTCCTTTTATGATATTTCATGTATTTTCTTTTATAAATCCTAGTTGAAAATCGATCATCTCTTTATTGAGAGCTCAAGTATATGTCAAATATATTAAAAAAATATAAATATACATCATATATACTATGACTTATTTTTTTGGTTTGTTTACAAATATATTGAAAAATGCATCTATAAATCACATATATTGTTTGATATATAAGACGTTATATTTCAAATAGTCTTGTTCATGCACTTATCAAATATACACTAATTTATTTCTAGAAAAACTTCTCTTATATATATGGTAAGGAGGGTTAAAAATGTAAACTGAATCATGCTTTTGTGTAAAATAATAGCTCATTAGGTTATACATGTATGAAATAGGAAGGTTTAGACAATTATTTAATTGAGCTTATTTATTTAGGCTATATGTGAAAAAAAAAAATCCATTTGAAATAGTACTATTTGAAAAATAACTAAAATGATTTTCTTGCAAAAATGATTAAATGTATATTTTGATAACTTTTATTAATTGTATTTTGACAAAAATCCCCCGACTAAGATTCTACTATTGTGAATTTGAGGAGCACAATAGGAACATGGATGATAAGAAAATATAATATAATATTAAAATAAATAAAACATAATATATAAATAAATAAAATAAAAAAAATGAGAAATGAGAAAATTCCCAAATTTCTCCACTTTCTCCAATTTGTATGAAATTTGCTCAATGTGTGTGTAATTTTAAGATCCACCAAATGCTACTTTTTATAGGTAAAGTGACAAGTAAGATGTGGATTTATGTGGACATCAAACATGAATAATTACAAGGCACATTGACAACATAAAGGGTGACACATCATCTCTCCATTGAGATCTCAAATATATGTCAAATATATTTAAAAATATAAATATACATCATATATATTATGGCTTATTTTTTTGGTGTGTTTACAAATATACTGAAAAATTCATCTATAAATCATATATATTGTTTGAGATATAAGACATTATATTATACAAACTGTCTTGTTCATGCACTTATAAAATATACCCTAATTTATTTCTAAAAAATTAAAATATATATCGAATATATTGTGTTGTTGGTATCAAATATACCTTATTTTTTCCTTCTAAGTTTTTTGTCAATTTGTTTTCGTTTATGAGGAGAACAAAATTCAAATTTTTGGAGAAACTTTCATTACTTGTGTAGATTTTGAAAGGATTACTATTTTAAGAAGTTCATAACTGTGAAAAACCTACGAAAAATTTCCCTTATATATATAGTAAAGAGGGTTAAAAAAGTAAATTGAATCATGCTTTTGTGTAAAATAATAGCTCATTAGGCTATTCATATATAAAATAGGAAAGTTTAGACAATTATTTAATTGAGCTTATTTATTTATGATTGCTTGTTCTACCTTGCTCGATGATGATCAAGAGCTAAGTTGGGGGTGTTTAACAACACATAAAATGTGTTATCTTCCTCTATGTAATTCAGGATCGTTAAGCTATCTAGTGTATTTAAATTGATGGTTTTGTAGGACTAGAGTGTACAAGAGGTTGAAAGAAGTGTTCGGGACAAAAAGACATTAAGATGGCCAAGATAGGAGCTAAATTGCACAAATGGAGAAAAAAAAAGGCCAAGAAATTGAAGAATTCTGCTAGTCGGAGCGTTGCAACATTGTAAAGCAGTAGCTACTCATTCGTGAAGAAATAGGGCAGCATTGCAACGTTACAAACATGGAGGCGAACACGCAGAACTAGGGCAACGTTGCAACGTTGCGACAAATTCTATAAATACACCGTCAGCCCGAGTTTAGGTCACACACACTGAAGCAGTCGACCACCATTTTGTTTTTACTCAATTTCTTCTTCTCCTCTGACAAGATTATTGATTTTTCTTGCCCTTTTGAACACCATAGAACTTAAGAATTAAATTTAGAAGATGATTTGTGGCTAAAGGGTAAATACTTAGCTTGAGTTTCATAGTTTATTTCTATTCCATTTCATTCTTGAGACTTTTGTTGTAATTGGTTGAGATTATTCTAGATTTTATGAGATTTATCTTGAATTTATCTTCAATCGTCTTGCATGGGATAATCTAACAAATTAGCTATGTTCGTATGATTGATTGCTTTGATTGGCCGTAATCGTTAGATAGTAATCACCTAGAAGCAAGGGTTAAGTAAAGTTTGACAAGTTAAATCGGGATTCCATTTAATAAGCATTACTTTCTAACCTAGGTAATTCTCGCTCAAATAATTGATTAGACGATGGAAATCGATTGTTTGGCTTAGCGTTTTCCTTAATTTTAATGCTTGTTGATTTATAGATTAGTGAAGGATTCTCGCTTTTCTTTAATTTAACTTGATTTTATGGACTACCAGTTAGGATTCCAAAACGAGTAGGCTAAGTTTTAATTGAAATATTCTCGCATTGATCTTATGGCCTACTTTGTAAGTGTTACAAAAGTTGTAAGTACTACAAATGATTTGATCCAAATCGTTCATGTGGAGATATGTGAGTGAAAATATCCTGTATAAAGAGTTTGTATAAGACCAGACCGAGAAATGATTAATCTCTCTTTATAACACTGTTAACTGAAGAAACTGACATTTTATAGGATGACCATAGGTACTCGATCTCAATCCTGAGTGAATTATGGACTCTCGTCTATAAGAGCAATCCTCTGATTTGTATGGGTGAAAGTGGCCCGAGTTGTCATCTCAATAAGCCTACCATTTTGTGGATTTGTCCAAGTAGGCAGCTGGAAACATAATTACACAAGATGGAGTTCACTCATTCCTGCTTCGAGAGAAAATAAATGAATTGCTCTCTTAAGTGTTGACTCCAGGTCTTTAATAAGGGATCACTCCCTCTTATTGGCCCAAGAGAGATTTGTTTATGGCAGGACCATAAATAGGTTGTTCATTAGAGGATCAGTGACACTTAAGGAAAAATATGTAATTATAAGGGTAAAATGGTCATTTTTGACCCAGTTGTAATGAAGAGCAATTCATGAAGGAACGACTTATTGATTACTAGTTATATCCATGGACATAGAAATATATTTACAGTGCAAAGAGTGCAATTGTAGGTCTTTAGTGGAGTGACCCACAATTAATGAATATTGATTATATTAATTAAAAAGTTTAGTTAATTTAATCTTGAATCATTGGAGCTTCTAATCTGTAGGTTATTAAGTCTCCCTGCTAGCTAACTAAAGGTAAAATAATGATCCATTAATTTTGGATAATTTGAATTGTTCAAATTATTTTAGGAAGTTTTATATTAATAATGATTAATATAAAGTATAATATATAATGATACATTATAGTATTTAGTTAATTATAAATATGATTTATAATTAAAACTACATAATATGAGAGGATGATATTTGAATAAGATTCGAATATTAGTATGAAATTGAATTCATATTAAAACTATTGGTCAAGAGAGAGATATGCATTTTATATGATTTAAATGCACAATTAATAGATATATGATATTAATCAATTAATCAAGTATTATATATTTATTTATTTATTTTATATATATTAAATTTTATTTTTATATAATTAATTAATAATATTATTATATAAATAATAAGAAAAAGGGAAATAAGTCCCCTACAGTAGGTAAAAGGATAACTTCTCTCACGTAATATTGTTCTTAAAAAAGGTTTTTTTTTAAGGAACATTTTTTTTTTACAGAAACAACTTCACTTTGTAGAAAATTTTTCCTACTCTCTTACAATTCTCCATTCATCCCCTCTTGTAATTCCCCATCCATCTCCTCTCATAAGTGTAGGAAGAACACCTTCTACTTGGAGGAAAGTGGAAAAACCCCACTTAGTTCATTTTCCAATTTCAAATTAGGCTCTTAATTTCTAATTTTTAGTTAATTCAAAATTAATTAAAATTAATTTGATTTAATTCATAATTAATCAAATTCAATTTCTTAAATTGAATTTAAAATTGGAAATTAATTTTATTTTTAATTAATTAAATAATTTAATATCAAATATTAAATTAACCATACACCTAATTTTAAACATGAATCTTACTCATGTAACTAATATTTAAATCAATATTTAAATATTATAAACTCTCCAATTTCGTTTAATTTTAACAAATTAAATGTTAATTATATCAAATATAATTAAACAAATCCTAATTTAATTTTGAATTTATTCAAACTCAAAACCCTAATTTCAATTTGAACATTTTCAAATAGAAATTCAATTTGAACAATTCAAATTGATATCGTTCCAATTTCACTCATTTTAATAATTCAAGGTGTTCATGTTTTACGAGCTAGTAGAAGGACCTTATAGACCTACAGATCATGTATTCCAACGATTAAGGTTAATTGGCTAAACTCTTTAGACCGAATTAACTAGTACTCGTTAACTATCAAGTCATACCACTATAGCTCGATAGTTACACTCTTCTCACTATAGATATATTTGTGTTCACGTGATATAACCATAACCAGTAAATCGACCATTCACAGGTTGTTCGTAATAACGGTTGGGTCAATATGCTGTTTTACCCCCGATATTACGTCTTGTTTCTTAAGTTCCCACTGATCCTCTAATGAACAATTGATCTATGATCCAATCACTAAACTGGATCCTTCTCGGGCCAGTGAGAGAGTGGGGCCCCTTGTTCAAGACCTGGATTCAGTACTTAAGAAAATAACCTTTCTCCTATCCCTAAATCGGGTAGGCGTGAATTCCGTCTTGCACCCTATGTCTCCAACTATCTACCCAGTTTTACCCTTGAAATGGGAGGCTTATTGAGCCATTGCTGTTTAACCAACCCTCACCCATGCAAATCTAAAGATAATCCCAAATAGACAAAAGTTCATAGTTAACTCAGGATTAAGATCGAGTTACCTAGGTCATCTAAGTGAAATAGTCAATCTTAAATAGTAAACAATGTTATATATTAAAAGTGACTTGTTTCTTGGTCCGACCTTATGCAAACTCATTGCATAGGACGTCCCCACTCCTCATGTCAATACATGAACAAATATGGATCACTTCATTCGTAGTATCTTTACAACAACGTGTAACAGCTATAGAGTAGGCGACATCCAATAGTGTTACCAGAATAAGGTACCCAACCTTAATCATATATTGTAGATCGTTTTGACTATTTACTCGAACTTGATCCATTTTTATGTCTTTACATAAAGTTCAAGTATTCATATAATTGTCATCGATCTTAGTTTATTGGATTTAGATTTTATGAATGCAATTAATAGATTCAATAACAACTTTATTGAAGAAATGTTGAATAACATCTTAAATGATAATAGAATATGTTTAATTTTACAAACTGCGAGTTTCAGAACATACAACCCAACAATAAGCTCCAATTCCTTTACCAAAGAAGGATATGACCATCCTTGATCCTCCCGGAGATATAACAGGATAGCTTAATGGTGGTGTTCGTTGAAGAATTGGTATTCAAAAGGCCATTTATCTATACTGAAAACAATTGCATGTTTAGCCTTTTAATTTTGTAAAATCAATTCTAATTTTTTCCATCCCAATTCAAAGACAAAAAGTGATTGCATGCTTCTGTATTAGGATTCAATCCCATCATGTATATGTATGTATATATGTATGTATGTATGTATGCATGCATGCATGTATATGTGTATGTATGTATGTAAACACCTGAAGTTTCTGCTCCTTTCCACGAATTGGGCCTCCAAATTGATAGTAGACCACCCTAAGATCTTCTCTACTAATTTTCAACTTGGATTGAGAGGTGGAGTCTCATATTGAGCTCAGTTTTGGGTTAGGAAGGAAGAATGTTTTTGGAGAGCAAACTGATATTCAAAATTTTAGATGCATGAAGAAGTTCAAAATCTGAAAATTGAAGTTTTTAAACAACAAATTCATGCAAACACTTTGTTCATCAGCTTGATAACACTTCAACAACCACTAACAAAATGGACTTAGGTGTTAATTAAGGGGTTAATCCACCTCAAACTTGAAAGTGTTAAAAAATTCCACTAAATGGAATTTTCCAATTTTCAATTTTTTTCCAAATTCATTTTTATTTAATTTTCACTAAAATTAAATTTAAATAAAAATTCAAAATTGATTTTGAATTTTCAAAATTGATTGTTTTATTTAAATAATTGATTAAACAAATTTAATTAATTAATTAATAATTAATATTAAATTAGTTAATATTTAAATCAATATTTAAATACTTTAAACTCTCCAATTTCGTTTAATTTTGATAAATTAAACATTTTAATTATATCAAATATAATTAATCAAACCCTAAATTGAATTTGAACATTTCAAATTCAAAACCCTAATTTCGATTTTGAACATTTCAAATTCGTTCAATTCACTAAACCAAGAAATAATTTTACGAGCTAGTAGAGGGACCTTAGGGACCTACAGATCATGAGCTCTAACGATTAATAGACTAAACTCTTTAGACCAAATTAATCGATATTCGTTAAGTATCAAAACATTCCACTATAGCTTGATAGTTGCACTCTCCTTATTGTAGATATATTTTTGTCACATAATCAGTAAGTCAATCTTTCATAGGTTTCATATTTACAACTAGGTCAAAATTACCGTTTTACCCCTATAAATACATCTCGCTCCTTAAGCTTCCATTGATCCTCTATTGAACAAATTGGTTTATAGTCCAACTAATAAACTATGGCCCTTTCAATCATGAGAGGGCAGGACCCTGTTGTTCAAAACCGGGAATCAGTACTTAAGAGAACAACCTATCTTCTAACCCTAAGTCGAGTAGAAGTGAATTCGATCTTGCAGAATTATGTCTCCAGCTATCTATCCGGTCTTATCCCTAAAATGGGAGGTTTATTGAGTAGTGTTGTTGGACTACTTTCACCTATGCAGATCAAGGGATAATCCCGAATAATCAGGAGTTCATAGTTAGCTTAGGATTAAGATCGAGTTACCCTAGGTTATCGAAGTTGAAATAGTCAGTTTTAACAATAAACGGTTATTATAAAGAAAAGTGACTATTTCGAGGTCCGGTCTTATGCAAACTTATTGCATAGAATGTCCCCACTCGCATGTCTCCACATGAATGATTTTGGGATCACATCATTTGTATCAGTATACAAAATGAGTCGCATCCAATAGTGTCACCAGGATGAGGCACCCAATCTCATCCATATACTTATAGACCATTTTGGCTATATACATAAGACTTGATCCATCTTTATGTCTCCACATAAATTTAAAGTTATTCATATTGTAGTCATGGATTCGTTTATTGGATTTTTATAATAGAATGCAATATCAGTAACAATCGATTGAATGGAAAACTCAATAGAACTTTTATTGATGAATATAATATGTTAACATTTACGAACTGCGAGTTTTAGGACATTCCCAACATGTATATATATCTCTGTATGTATGTATGTATATATGTGTGTGTATGCGTGTGTGCGTGCGTGTGTGTGTGCATATGTGTGTGCGCACATACGTATACATATCTATATATTTTGGCATTGGAGTGACTTTGGCATACCTGGTAATGGGTTTGAGCCATAAGAGTGTAAAGATTTTGTTAAGGATAATTGTAGTAGATAGAAAAATAAAGGAAAATATTTAAAAATATAGCACTTCCTTAAAATATTTGCAAATATAACAAATATTGACCAGTCAACTATGGAATTTTTTTAAAAAAAATTGCATGTATACATCAAGGCATCATCTTCTTCTTCCTTTTCTATTTTTTTTCTTTTTCTGGTTGGTGCAGGAGCCGAAGCTGAAGCCATGATAACTTGTAGAAATACAAGTTATTTTAACTCATTGTTTAGAATAATGAAGGAAATTCGGTTGAATATGCATTAACTTAAGAAGGAAATCATGTTAAAAAATAAGCTTTGCGTTCAACACTTGTAAAGCTTGTTAAATCCTGAAATATTGTGAATTTAACATCTAAAATGTAGGAATTGAACAAAAGAAATTATCAAGCTACAAGGAGAAGCATGGACGCATGGCTCGAGGCACTAAAGTTGATTGACACATGGTCGGTGCACTGCATAACTACACTTCTTGTCAAATCAAGACATAAGTTGGTAGCAGACATGACAGGATGTGGTTGAGCCAAACAATGCATGATGTAAGGCAAATGGTGAAGTAGGTCATGAAAATTAATGTGTCTGTCATAAAATCATGAGAAAGAGAACATGTTACTAAATTCAGAGGCTGTAAATAGAAGCCTTTAGTGAAGAAAATGGGCTCTCAAGAGACATACACGTGAAATATTTAGAGAAAGAGAGCCATGTACATACGTAGATAAGAGAGGAAAAAAAAGGTTGGGTCCATTCGAACGAAGATTAAAGAGAAGCTGCCAGAGATTAAGCTCAAGAGTGATCTTCTAGTTCACTTTCTATCCATCTTCACTGGCAATGCAAGCAACATAGCCAAAGAAAAACTAGAGATTGTCACCGATGGCTTGATATCTTCACCCATTCAACCTACTCTTTCATTCACCTCCTAAATCTACCTCTAAACTCTATTGAATATGGAACTTTCATTTGTATCATTTTTATTACTTTCAATGCAAATCATGAATTCTCCAGCTCTTTTTTATCTCTTTACTCAATTCATCCATCATGAGTAGCTAAATTGCATATGGGTTGGGTTGAGTAATTCATCATCCTAATGATTTGAGTGCAAGAATGAGTTCATCCTGTTTAATGTGTGCTTATTATATTACTTGAATCCATCTAGCTAATCGATTTAAGTAGAAATAATCAACTACTCGAAAGAGTAAGTGATTGTGAACTTCATTAAAACAAGGGAAAAAGTAGATTTAGAGATAAAGTTAGCTAAGCTTTCACTTAACTTAGCATGCATTTTAGAGATAAGATAAATGTGATTTGAGCACCGAGAGCTGTAGAAATTAACTTAAATTTAAAAAGAGACATATGTTCTGTTGGGGTTAATGCCCTAAATCTCGTAGGGTCCTATAGTGTATGAACAAAGAATTTGATGGTTTATAATATGAGATATTTTATTCACTTCAGTCTATGAAATATGAGATATTTTAGTTGCATTAACCACAAACCAATAAACTAAGATCCATGGTTAGCATTGTAACTTAAGCATGTATATAGAGACATACAAGTGGATCGTGCTTTAAGTGATAACCTAAATGGTCTGTAATATATGGATAAAAGAGGGAAACCTTATCCTGGTGACGCTACGAGTGTGACCCTCTTTGTAGATGTTAAAAATATTGTAAAGTACTACAAATTGTTTGATTCTGACCATTTGTGTATTAGACATGCGAGCGGGTATGCTCTATACAACCGGACCACAAAATGTTTAGTCTCATTATATAATACCGTTCATGACAGAGACTTTCATTTCACTAGGATGGCCATAGGTAACATGACCTTAATCTTGAGTGAGTTGTGAACTCCTGCCTATGAAGGTGGTGCTTTGATTTGCATGGGTACATATAAGTGGCCAGATTGCCGACTCAAACCTACCACTTTAGGGAGTTGTCTAATTGGGGAGTTGGGAACTCAACTACACAAGACATAATTCACTCCTTCCCCAAAATAGGGGTAAGTAGATAAATTGCTTCTTTAAAGTCTGATTCCAAGGCTTGAACAATGTGGTGTCACACCTTCTCTTGGCATGAGAAGAGTTTACTCATAGTGGGACTATGATGTATTGATCATTAGAGGAATCAGTAGTACTTAAAGAGTTAGATGTAACTACAGGGGCAAACGGTAAATTGGCCTAGCTATACTTACGAGTGATTTATGAAGGGTTATCGTACTATTGTTTGGTTATATCCAATGGACACAAAAATATATCTGTAGTGCGAAGAGTTTAGCTGTCGGTCTTTAGAGGAATGCCCGACAGTTAATGGATGGTAGATATCTTGATTAAAGAGTTTAGTCAGTTATTCACGTACCATTAGAGCTTCAAGCTACAGGTCCATACGGTCCCCTTGGTAGCTCAATAGATTCATGTTGAGAATCAGTTTTTGAATTAGTTTGAAGTGTTCAAATTAATAAAAAGGAATTTGATTATATATGATATAATTCAATTATATGTGATATAATTGAAATAATGTATTTGATATATTGTTTGATTGGGGGAATTAATATAAATATGATTTATATTAAATACCATAAAGGAGAAAAAGAACCATGGTTTATATGTTGCATATGATGTGATATTAAAACTATAGGTTACAAATATAATATGATAAATTAGTTATTATATTTATTTATAATAAATTAATTATAGGATAATTGATTTCGATTTTCTCCAATAACCGACTTAGTGGCTGGTTATTGTCAGTTTATGGCAACCGGTGGGATAAAGTGAAAATAGTTTTCATTTTATCAGGACACACATTAGGCGCACAAAAGGCAACAAGTTATATGATAGCTTAGTTGAGAGAGTAAACGATTGATCGAGGATACTATATGATAGTGACTCACTTGCTAAACGATCGAATACACAAGTCTATACAATAGACTTCTTCCTTGTCCCACTTACTCGATCGTCCAGTTCCTCATTCCCTCTACCAAATTCATACAGAGCCCACACCGTCTAGATTCTCACATCAAGAATACCAAGGTAGCTTAGTGGTGGTGTCGAGTTTTAGTTCGAGGGTCGGGGATCGAGTGTCACTCGTTGCTGATCGAGGATATTCCAGAGGCGTGTTGCATTAATGTCATTAGACGAGTTACTGAGTTTGATCGAGGGAATTCTAGAAGAAAAGTTTTTCAAAGGTATGTTCACTCGATCCCTTTATTTGTTTTTACCTTTGTAGCATGTTGTAATTTACTCTCGATGCATAACTGTGCTGTTAGACTATAAATGTTCATGTTCTTTCACAATAGAATTTGGAACGATCTGCTTCTGCTCAATGGTTCTCTATGTTTGGAGTTCCTTTAAGTTCAACTTGTACACATGCTCGAAAAGGAATGATGAATACTTTCATCAACCCTATACTTATTCATTGATAAATCAACGCTTGCTAAGTTTGTGATTTTGTGACTTCCACCTTCAACGCATCACCATCAGACATTCACACTCAATGCATGCCACCCACACTTTATTTCTTGGCCTTGATTTACCTCACAATTGTGCATAAGTGGTTGTTTAGGGCAATCACCAAACACTTAGGAAATATTTTGGAAATCATTTAACCATTCTTAATTAGTTATATCAAGTCCCTGTGTTTGACCCTGATACTCATCAGGAAACTCTATTTAAACTTACGCTTGGGTTTAATTAGGGAAAATTTGTATTTATTTAAGATAATTTGATTGACTAATATAACAAGTATGTGCAAAGACTATTTTTCTCAACAAGTCACACGTGGGTGGAGACGTCAGTGGTGCAGGTGGTGGAGTTGCCGGTGGTGGGTTGCAAGTGGAAGAGTCGTTGGTGGTGGGAAAGTCGAAGGTGGAGTTGTTGGTGGACATAAATTTATAAATATGAGATCAATGAATTCTCAGAATTACGACACAAAAAATTGTTAATATTAAAAAGATGAACACAGTGATCAAATTCTCAAATTTAAAGCTTAATTGAAACCTTCGTAATGGCTTCTCTGACGGCCTTCTCGATGATGTCGGTGAATTCCTTGTTGGAGCCATCGTCGGAAATGCTCCAAACGACAGAGTGACATGAAACGACGTTGTGATTATAGTGGTATCTGTCGTTGATTAAGGTGGCGAAGAGGTGGATTGAGTCGAGTTTTGGCGAAGATGGAGAAGGTTTTGGGCGTGAAGCTTTGAGGAAGATCAGTTTTGTTTTCCTGATATTTCTCAAATTAAAAGCTATCACTAATAGAATTTATTAGCGATAGAAACTGATAGGCGAGGGTACATTTATCAAATTGAAAGCTATCACTGATAGCAGTTATTAATGATAGCAAATTTCTCAAATTGAAAGTTATCATTGATAACAACTATCAGTGATATTCATTTATAGCAGCTATCAGTGGTTATAACTAATAGTTGCTACCATTGATAGCTTTCAATTTGAGAAAACCCAGAAGAAACGCGTGAAATGGTGAATTGGACGTGGGCTTGTTAGTCTTTTACCAATTTTGTGCTATATATGCAATTATTTTATCCGTGTACTACATATTCTATTATATTGGACTTGAATGCCACTTATGCGACTAGCCCTTTTGTTAATTTATTTCCTCCACCCATTTTGAGCCAACTACTTATTGGTCCAGGTCAATTCGATCCAGTTTCTTCGACAAGTAATGTTATCGATTCGACTTGATTTGAGTCAAAATAAACCGAGCGACCTACACCCTTAGAATGGACCAAACTTTAGAATCTCCCGAACCAAACTCTCAACCTTTGACTAAAGAGTCAAGCATAGTTGCGACAACTATTATTTAGAGAGATAGAAGGCTTAGTGGAGTAGATGGCCCATGTAGAGATATAACTACTCAACAAGTATTAACTCAGTGGTTCCAAGAATTTAAGCAGAGCATGATAAGCCCAAACGTTAGTTACACTTTACTATCCTATATATATGACCAAAATCATTGGTCGAAGGTACGCTAAAATTACTCTACTATTTTCTATTTTCAAGTTATTCACAAACTCAAGAATGACTTGAGCGTTGGAATGTGTGTGACTTGACACCACACTAATGTTTAATCTCTTTTGTCTTGTAGATACTTAGATTATTTTCTCCCATAATAAAAAATTATAATTAATCCAATTTTGGCATAAAAAAATTAATTAATAGACATTGACGAGTGGAATTGAATATTGTAAGACCTTAAAATATAAAGAAAAAATTGAAATAAAACTCAAAATTCAAAAGTAAATTTGTAACATTTTAATACTTAAAGACTAAATTGAAATCAAACCCAAAACCTAAGCATTAAAGGTTTATCATTTTGAAATTTATAGACCAAATCAAAATTAGATCAAAATATAGGGACGAATAGGTATATGTTGAAACATTTAGGGGGTGTTTGGGGTGTATTGAGATGATATGAGTTGAGAAATGAACTCAACTCATTGTTTCGGAGGCCAACTTCGTATATCACTCACATTTTATACCATGTTCACCAATAGTGCACTCAACCCTCATCACTACCTATGCCTTGTTGCTCAACTCTAGCAACCACCTCTGATGAGCAACCTTGACGACCATCTTCAATGGCCAACTTTGGCGACCACCTCTAACAGCCAACTCCACCGACTACCTCCGACGGCCAACTCCGGCAACCACTTCTGATAGCCAACTCTGGCAACATCCTACTACTACTGTTGATGGCCAACTCCGATGACCTCTAATGGTGACCACTCCACCAACTCCGACCACCACTATTTTAAATTATGACTACTACAAATTTGAACTTTATTGACACAAGAGTTTTCTATTTTGTTGGCGCTCGTGACATAAAACCATAATTTAAAGCTTAAAAATAACTATTCATTTAAAAATACATATAAAACGTCAATAAATGTTTACATTTAGGTTAACGGGCAAAATTGTCAATAAAAACACCTTTATTGACACAAAAGTACGTAAGTTTCATTAAACCGTTGAATTCCCGGGTTTTTTTTATTAGTCATAGTATTTTATAAACATTATTTTATGATAATTTAACATTAAGAAAATCATTTTTTTCATATAAGAAATCAAACAAACTTGTATGTAAAAACACTTTTGACAAAAAAAATTTACACACATTGTTTTTATTTTTAAAAGTTTTTACCAAAGTGTTAAAATAAAACTGACTTAACTAGAAACGTCACATGCACAAATTTATAAAATGATTGCTTAAATTTAAACAAAAAAATTGAAATGCATGATCCAAAAATAAACCCTAAATCCCATTTTCAAACCCCCCAACAATACATGTATGCTTAAAAAACAATAAAATAAAGTGCAATATATAATTTATTAATATATATATATATATATATATATGATTATTAAATAAAAATTAGTTATGACATTAATTTTTATTCTGACGTTAATTTTTTTTTTAATTAAATCTCCTCCATCATCTTAGCAACCAATAGAATGTCATCATATTTCTTCAACAATTTCGTTTTTAATTTCTATAAATTTGGAGGATCATCAAAGAAAAAATATCAATTTTCACTAATTTTTGCCATAAAATGTTCTAGGAAAAAAAATATCCATGTATGGTTTTTTTTTTTTTTTTGGTTATGTATTACATACTTTTTAACTGCATACATACTTTTCCAAATATTATTGACACTCATTTAATATGTGAATCCAATTAAATAAAGATAAATTTTATAAATTTCTACATAGAAGTATTACAATTAATGTAGGCAAAATAATATTATTTATATAATCAACAATCCTACAACATACTTTAACGGTCATCGGTCTTATAATAGTCGAAAGTAGTTGTCGAAGTTGATTAATGAAGATGATTTTTTGCTAGAGTTTGTAGTTGGAAGTAGTCGTCGAAGCCTGAAGTTGGTCTCGTGAATGTGGTATTGGAGTTGGTCACCAAAGTTTGTCGTTGGAGCCCGAAGTTGGTCGCACCAAGGTGGTTGTCGGAGTTGATCATCCAAGATGATTTTCACCAGAGTTTATAGTCAGAGGTGGTTGTCGAAGCTCGTAGTTGGTCACATGAAGGTAGTATTGGAGTTGGTTGTCGTAGTTGCTCACTCGAAGGTGATCATCAAAGGTGATTTTCACTTGAGTTTGTAGTCGGAGATGGTTGTCGAAGCCTATGAAGATGGTTGTCGGAGTTGATCATCGGAATTTGTTGTCGAAGGTGGTTTTCGGAGCCCGAAATTGGTTGTCGAAGTTGTCATCGGAGGTGATTATTGGAGTTGATCGTTCAAAAGTGATCATCGAATGTGATTTTTGTCAAAGTTTGTAGTCAGATGTGGTTGCTGGAGTTGGTTATCAGAGTTTTGTTGTCGGAGATGATTACCGAAACCAAAATTGGTCATCAAAGTTGGTCGCGCGAAGGTGGTCATCAGAGGTAGTTGTCGAAGCCCGAAAATGGTCGTCGGAGGGTTATCGGAGCCCAGAGTTGATTCCCGTAGTGTGGCAGTGATAATTGCCAACAATAACCGATGGGTTGGAGCCATTGAAAAGATTAGGAGAAGGAGAGTTGTGATGAGTTGGAATGAGTTGTAAAGTATACCAACTTAATTTTACCAACATTTAAAATTAGTGGATCAAATATTGAATTGATATATTATACCCACTCAACTCATATTTTCCCTATATTAATATAAACTCAACTTAGCATGTAGCTGTGACTCTTTTCTTCACCCTTCCTCATCTTAGCTCTATGGTGGCGGCAAATTCTGGGTATCGTGGCGGCATCGAGACCATCCCTCGAAATTTGCTTCCATTGACAAACTGTCAAATTATCTCACCACATGTCAATTCTCAGTTTCTCTCGAGTCGTCAATCATGGCGGTTTCCCTTTCCACGCCCAACATTTCCTCCTGCAACAACATTACTCGCCCTCCTCATTTCTCTCGCACTTCCGATTTCAAATTCCGCCGCCGTATCTGCTGCCACGTCCATCGGAAGACGCTCTCCTTTAATTCTAGCCCTACTCTACCAGATTCGCTTCCTTCTCTTCACTACGCCAGACGGAATTTAGCTAACTTCACTTGCTCGGCTGCTGATAAACCGGAAATCAGGTTCTTCTCTCTTTCTCCTCTTTCTCTGTTGTGGTAGTGTATACAATGGAATAACAATGCCTGATGATTTTAATCCTATTATGAATTTTACATCTAACCACTTGATATTTGGTTGATTTTCGGTAGTCTCATGTTATTATGAATTAGGAGGCTCGTGCCTGGCTTCTCATATGAATTTTGCATCTGTGTATTTCCAATCGAGTATTTAAGTTGGTGACTTCTTCGTGTTTTATGCCTTGAGCTACAACGCTGCGTTTCTCTTTTACATATATGTTATCTGATCACAACTTGATTTGTGTAGCTTTTGTATCCTTTTGGTTTTTTTGGTTTTTGGTTTTTGAAAATTATACCTATTTCCTCCCAATTTCTCTCAATTTCTCTCAATTTCTTACTCTTATAAGTAAAAGAGTTTAATTTAAATTGTAAAACTAAAACTTTTTAGTTTTCAAAACTCGGTTGGGTTTTTGAAAACATTGGTGGAAAGTAGATTAGAGGTAGAAGGGTGTTTCTAGGCTTAATTTTTAAAAACTAAAAACAATTACAAAATAGTTACTAAATGAGCCTAAACTATTTGATTTGTTCAACGTATAGCGGTTCCAAATTCAGCCAGAAGGAACTGTTTATGAACTAGTTAAACTAAAAAAGTAACCACTATATTAACAAATGCACTGGAATGTTCAATTAGGGGAATAACTTATCCGAGTCTTCTTTCTGATTACCAACAATGGTATTTCCAACCCCCATTGATAATCATTCAGTTATCTTATTTTAGGTTTTTTTTTTTTTTTTTTTTTTTTTTTTTTTTTTTTTTAAGTTGTGCTCATTTCTCGCCCTTTCTTCGCAATGGTCTTTATCTTAATAACCTTTGAAATCTTAGCCAAATTCCAAAACAAAAATAAGTTTAAAAAAGTTAAATCTTTTTTAGTTTTCACGGCTTGACATAGTTTTTTTGTACAAAAGAAGAGACTTGACATAGATTTTGAAAATAATCTTCGAGAATAGATAACAAAATAAAGAAATTCAAATGGAAATAGTGTTTATGAGCCAAATTTTCAAAAACAAAAAACCAAAGACTAAGATCTCGTTTGATAACAACTTCGTTTTTTGTTTTAGTTTTTGAAATTTATGCTTGTTTTCTCTTAATTTCTTTATCATGGTTTTCACCTTTCATAAATAATCATTTGAATTCTTAGTCAAATTTCAAAAACAAAAATAAGTTTTTAAATACTACTTTTTTCGGTCTTCAAAACTTGACTTGGTCTTTGAAAATATTGGTTGAAAGTGATTAACAAAATAAAGAAAAGCATAGATTGTAATAGTGTTTATAAGTTTAACTTTCAAAAACAAAAAACCAAATGATTATCAAAACCGGTACATTTTTCTAATGTGGTGCTTATTTTTTGGGGGAGTTGAGACTTGAGTGAGCCTGTTTGTGTTCTAACCTAGTGTCTTTTTTTTCCATTACGCCTGTTATTCAACATGAAATAATGCTATGTGTAACTAGTATGTGTAACTGTATCTAGTTTTTTCTTAGTTCCACGGCCAAGATAAGAAGTGAAGTTCTGTCTCCATTTCGGTCTGTTCGGATGTTCTTTTATCTCACTTTCATCGCTAGTGGTACATTGGGAGGACTGATAGCAACCACTCAATTGCTTGCTGCATTGGCAAACTCATCAAGAGCTGAAGAAGTCCCTGATATTCTAAAAGGACTTGGAATAGACTTCGGAGCCGTAGCACTTTTTGCATTTCTTTATTTCAGAGAGAACAATGCAAAAAACGCTCAGTTGGCTAGACTATCAAGAGAAGAAAGCCTTTCCAATTTAAAGCTTCGAGTGGACCAAAACAAAGTTATTCCCATCAGCACTCTGCGTGGGATTGCTCGTCTGGTAATTTGTGCCGGCCCTGAATCCTTTATCATGGAAGCTTTTAAATCAAGTGAACCATTCACTGAACGACTTCTGGAACGGGGCGTTTTAGTCGTACCCCTTGCCACAGATGTCAGTACTTTGAATTTTGAGTTTGATGAACGTGAAGAGGTGAAGGATATGACCACCAAAAGGAAAAGACTCTGGCGCTTGACTCCAGTTTACATGACTGAGTGGTCAGCGTAAGTCATTATAATTAACATCCATTTTCACTATTGTTTCCCTTCTCCTTCCCTCGTGTAATTTTTCTTTTCTTGTAGGTGGTTAGATGAACAAAAGAAGTTGGCTGGAGTCTCCTCTGATTCTCCTGTGTAAGTCATCCTGGTTAAACTTTGAATTCAAATTGATGAAGTAAAATGGTTGCCTTTGTAGTGCTTGAACTCCCAATCAAGTTGTGTTGTGGTAATAATTGTTTGGTTTAAATACTAGTTTGAGCCCTATTCTTTTGATTGTTGTACGTTTAGTTTTAAAATATGGTCATTTTGATCTCTATATGCAAAATTTTAACATCAACTGGATATGTAATAGAAACCCTTTAGTACAAATTTATGTCTACATTTTAAGAAATTTAGTGAATGAAGTGTAATGCTAAAATTTCAATAGAGAAAATGAAGTAAAAATGAAAAAGAAAGGACCAAAATAGTTACCTTTTTATAAGTATAGAGACCAAAATGAAACAAATGTTGAAAATGAATAGACTAAAAAGAACCAATGTTAAAAGTACCGTGACCAAAGTGTTATTTAAACCCGAACATTTTCTTGTCTAGTTTTTTAATGAAATATTCTCATTAATCATCATTTTTGAGTTATCCAATTTGGAGTCCCCATAGTTGGTAATGTAAGGTGCACAGGAAAAAAGGAAAGGAAAGAAAATAAACTTTTTTGCTGAATCCAAGGCCAAACCCAGTTCACCTTACAGAAGTTAACCAATGTTTTTCTCTTTTTTGCGCATCATTCCTAGCCTAGCTATGTTAATGTTTGTCCTTGCAGGTATCTATCTCTGCGAATGGATGGCCGTGTTCGTGGTAGCGGCGTGGGCTATCCTCCATGGAATGCTCTTGTAGCACAATTACCCCCTGTAAAAGGACTATGGTCAGGTCTTCTAGATGGGATGGATGGAAGAGTTCTTTGAAGAAAAACACTTTCTCTTCTTCCAAGTGAGTACTCTTCTTGAATCAATTTATACACTCCTTTAATTATTTACCACAATTTTTCATTTGATTTCATTTAAAATCAACCTTAACAAAGTAGCAAGAAAAATTATAACCTAAAAACGAGAGATTAAAAACCAATCCTATTTATGAAAAATCTGATTCCAGCATTTCTCTTTAATATAGTGTTATTCCTTGTATTTAAAATAGTCTTATATACATGAAAGATTATGCAATAACCCTCGTATGATTTAGAGGGTTTAAATTGATTCACTCGTAAGAGTCTATAGTTTTAATTGAACAATCTTAAAGTTCAAAGTCATACCAATACAACCTCTATAGTTTAGAGGTTGAAATTTTCTTTCCTCTATTTATTTGAAACTATAAGACATGCATTTTGTGGTCGCAAATCTTCCATTTTAATGATTGAGATGAACTTAAAATCTCCTCTGTGATCTCATTTTGAGCTGGTATCAAACCTCCCATATTTTTGAGCTGGTATCAAACCTCCCATATGTAATTCATGTCCTATTTGTTTCAACATTCAAGGAACTACAAAATCTCTTACCATATATTTATATATATAGACAGAGTCCACTTTTTAGATATAAGGTCAATAATGTTCACTTCAGTAATTTTGGCCTTTTTTTGTATACAAACTTAATGTCAAACTATACGGCAGAATCATATTGTGTAATTCAGTTGTTGCCAAATTTCTTTCCAAAGCCGAACATTGTAGCCTAGCCTCGTCTAGTAACAGTTTGTTTTTAGTTTTTTCTGTTTTTGAAATTTATGTTACCTCTAATTTTTCCCTTTTTATGGTTCACTTTTTTTAAAAAATACATTTAAATTCCTAGTCAAATTCCAAAATCAAACTAGTTTTTAAAAATTATTTTTCTTTGTCATCAAATGTTGGCTTGGTTAGTAGGAAGTGGAATAACAAACCATAGAAACTTATTTTAAAGAAACACTTGGAAGTGGTGTTTTTAAACTTAATTTTCTAAAATAAAAAACTAAAGCTCCGTTTAATAACCATTTACTTTTAAGTATTAAAAACTATGCTTATAAACACTATTTTGCTCATAAATTTCTATGTTTTGTTATCCACCTACTATTAGTGTTGAAAACTAAAAACTTGTTTGTGTTTTTATAATTTGACTATGAATTCAAGTGTTTCTTTAACAAATGTGAAAACAATAATTGAATAATTAGGAAGAAACAAGCATAAAAATCAGTAGTGGTTATCTAATCGAGTCTATATTAATTTGTTCTTGTTGAACCTAGTGCTTAAACAGATAATATGAAATAGAAGCCCTTACCATGGAATGGAGTAAAGTTTTGCTATCATCTTTAAGCCATTCAAGATACTTCCAATACAAAAGTTCCAACACCATTGTCATGGTGGATTGGCTGAGATATACAGGTTTTTGTAAAGAGATAAAAAGGAGAGATTTAGCTTATCTGACACCATAATTCTTATTTTTTGTTATCTAGATTTAGTTATTCTTGCAAATTGTTAATAGTTAGTTTAATGTGTGTATTTGTAAAGCAATTATACATGGAGCTTGATGTAAATAACCATGTTTTCTTATGAATAAGTTGGCTCTAGAGTTTTTTTTTTTTTCCTTTCTTTTCTTTTCTTTCCCTTTTTCTCATTTCCTTTTGAGTTTATTTAAATGTTTTTTTTTTAAGTTGCGAATACAATGTAGAAGAATTTGTTGATATAACATATTTTGCTTTCAAAGTCTATCCGTAGTAGATCATATCACTAGTTAGGGTCATCAGTGATAGATCATGTCTCTGGTAGGAGTCTATCATCAATAGAGTCTGTCAATATTTTAGTGTCGAACTCTTAAGTTTGTATTGGTTTAGTTTCGGAACTTTTGTAAATATGTTTAAAAAGTGTTTGAATTTTTAATTTTATGTTGAATAGATTCTTTAATTTTCAATTTTGTGTCTAATGGATTCTTGATCTATTTGACATTTTTTGAAGTTCAAAGTTCTATTAACCAAACAAAATTTAAAACTTAGTCCTATAAAACAAAAAATTCAATTTTATATCTAATATTTTTTTCTAAAAGAAAAATCCAAATATGTGATAGTGGCAGAGCCAGAAATTCTATATGTACAAGTCTAGAATATCTATAAATGAATGTAAAAAAAAAATATATTCATAATGTATTACAATTGCTCTCAATGAGTTTTCATGTTTTCATGTTATGATAACTTGATATGATAGCTTTAGTATCTAACTTATCAAATAAATCTTTTCCAATATAGGTTATAAGACAATCATTCATCCATTGATCTCTTGTTCGATTATGCAATCGAGTCTTCACAGTATGCATAGCATAAAATGTTCTCTCTACAGTAGTTGTGGCAATAGGTAAAATAATTAATAAATAGACTTTGTTTTTATTCGTCAGGATCATTTTTATTGCAAGATCACGTATAATTTTTAGCTCAACAAACTTGATATTTTGAACGCGTATCAATAATATAATTTTGAAGTTGATCTTCAAGCATAGAGAGTTCAATAGCTGAAAAGTCTCTTGGGTAAAATTGAGCAAGTTAACTTAGCTTTTTCTATCAAAAGAGACAAATTAATTACTCAAATTTATCACACAGAGAATCAATTCAGTGTTTGTTTCAGTAATACGATTATTCAACTCTTGAAGCCACATATCAATAACAACATAGAATCCTGCAATATGATAATGATGTAAATTTGTAATTGGTTGAGATTTTTGTCTTTGTCGTCCTCAAATTAAAAATAGTTTATCCATTTTAAGGACTTTAATATAATGACTATGACAAAAATCAAAAACCATACTCAACAATGAATCACAATTAGACTTTTTTATTCTTTGCACTCTTTTTTTTTACAAATTTTGACTAAATTCATTGCATTCACAATATCTTGATTTTTTTTCTTTGTATTGCTTGGGACAATTCATTTGTGATTCCCGAGATGATTTTCATAAAATGTATATGAAAAACAAAGTTAAAAGATAGGTTCAAACTTATTAGAATATTTGCTTCATATTTTTGTCTTGAATTCGATCCACCTTGCACAATTATCGTAAGTACATCAACTACTGAAGAGAATATTGCAATAAAACTCGTTGTAGTATATCCAAATGAGTAACAACAAATAATCCTCTAGTTTGAATTCTGAAATTAATTTTAAAAAGAGTAATGTGAATATAAAAATATGGAAACAAATGAAAATATAGAGAGTGTAATGTGAATATAAAAAAATAAACGATACCTTTTCAATAGAATGTTCTTGAAAGTTGAGATTGAAAAGTGATACCTTTTCAATAGAATGTTCTTGAAAGTTGAGATTGAAAAGTGAATTTTGAAAAGAAAAAAAAAAGTTTCTAAATGGTCTTTATTGCCAATAAAAAAAAAAAATTGTTTGCTTATTTATTTATTTAAAAAAAAAATACATTATATTTTAAAAGACACATTGTTAGACCTACTTTTTTTTTTTTTATTATTAGGATTTACATGAGTTGGGTTTCAAAAGTCCTTTAACGATTAAAAAATCTGGACACAAAAGTCATATAAATTCTAAAATAAAATGTTGATATTAAAATCTAAAATTAATATATATTACTTTATGATTTATAATTTATATTGGAAAAGTTGAATAAATTGAGAGGGGCAACCTGGCCCTTACGTGGCTCTGTCCTTATATATGAGGGATTTATTAAAAAAAAAAAAAAAAATTAAAAATTAATTTTTTTTTTTTTAAAAAAAAAGATATGAGAAAGAAGAGACAAAAAGGTAAGGAGTGAGAGAAGAAGTTCGGGGCTAATCCGACACGTACAGATGGAATGGAAACAAGGTTAGATTACAAACTGGGCCAACACCAACAATCCAAACATGGGTTTTATATTGCAATACATTACGAGCCTATTTCATTTCCGCTCCCCAAACAATCCCTACAAATTTAAGCCTATTTTTTTTATAACCTTTTGGTTTTTTTATATTTGTTTTTTAGATTTGCACTAGTTTTCTTACAAGTTCCTACTGTAATTTCTATCTTTCTTAACTAAACATTTGGATGTTGAGTTAGTTATTATAGTCGGTGGGTTGTAATAATATGGGTTTGGAGTGCGAACTACTTTAGTCTAGGTTCTAATAGTTTGTGTTTTGGGTTATAATATATTATTTTAGTAACAAAGAGTGGAAGATAGAATGAGTAGGAAATAACAAATATTGTACAAATAATAAACATCGCAACAAATAGTAATTTGAAATAGTAATAGTGTAGTTAATTATATATTATAATAGTTGAAAACATCAACTATTATAGTTGGAGCCTCAAACGTAGAGTGAACTATAATAACTCACTCCACCCACTTGAAGTTTAGGACTCAAGCACCCTCTTGAATGTTTAGCCTAATTTTAGAAATAAAAATAAGTTTTTAAAAACTATTATTTTAGATTTCATGACCGATCACAAAAGCAAAGAAATCATAAAGAAAGTAGTACTTTTAAGCTTTTTTTTAAAAAAAAAAAAATTATCAAACGGTGCCTTAGAATTGACAAATCCATAGTTAAATGTATGAAGTTCCTTGACGAACGTTGTAGGGTCAAGCGGGTTGTCCCGTGAAATTAATTGAAATGTATGTAAGCTAGTCCAAACAATTATGAATAAAAATACTATTTTGATTTATGTACTTTAAAATTTGTTTAATCTTAGGTCATCTACTTTTAAATGTCCAAGTTTAGTCCATATTCTTTTAATAGATCTTAAATTAGTACATCGAAGTGAATTTTATCGAAATTGATTAAATAATCATAACAATATTCATGTAAAGAAACACAATATGTGAATATATTTTTAAAACTTATAGTAAAAATGCTAATAAAAAAAATAATGGAAAATCAACAATAAACTAGTCGTAGAGACTAAATTTAAGATTTATTAAAAATATATAGACTAAAATTAGACATTTAAACTATAGCGACAAAAATTGAACCAACTCTAAAACATATAAGACAAAATGATATTAAAAAAAAAAAAAAATTAAATGTATTAAGTTTTCACTTGATAATGAGGAAATATGTGAAGACATTTTCATTGGGCTTAAATCTTTCAAAACCAATCAAAATTGACTTTGGTGACCTCCAATCTCTCTAATATCTTAAAATCTCATTAGAATCTCTCTAGGTATTGTGAAATCTCATATAACACGTATGAGAATATACACCTTCTAATTAATTAATTGGACCCCAAAATCCTCTCCAATCTCTCTACATATCTTAAATATTTTGACGGTTTCAAATTTTATATCTAATAAGTCATTAATTTATTCGACATGTATTTTTTAAGTTTACTTATCTATTCAACTAGGATCGAATAAATACAGGTCTAAAAATTTAGAGATTAAATTTGTAACTTAATGTATTTTATAATTAAATTTAAAAAAATAATGTTTACTATTTTTTTTGCTATAGGTACAAAGTAAAACTAGTCCAATCGACTTATTTGAACAAGTACAATTTCGTAGTTTCGTAGATAAAAATATCAATTATCATCTCAAAGGTCGATGGTCTAATTTTCACCCCTACAATTGGTGAACAAAGACAAAAAAAAGGATTAGTTTATACATAATTGTTGCTTGGTATGAAAAAAATATTATGGTATGATACAAGTATAGATATTTCTTTTAGGTATCATAAAGTATAAAATTGAAAAATAATTATCAATTCTCAATTTAGACTTGTAGCCATTTGATTTTTAATTTTTTGTTTTTTAAATTGTTCTCGTTGTCTCACAATTTTCTTAATTATGATTGTCATTTTTCCTAAGTAAACATGCAATTTTGAGCCAATTTTAAAAACCAAAAACAAGTTTTTAAAAAAAAAAATAAATAAATAAAAAATTCAAACTTGGGTTAGATTTTGGAGCACTCCTAAAAAGTATTTAAAAATATATAGAACCAATAAAGAGAAGTAGTATTATAAGTTTAATTTTCAAAAATCAAATGGTTATCAAACATGTCTTTTAACTTTTTTGTTTTTGTTGATTTATTCAACAATACTTAAAATATATTTGAGTCAACTTCTTGCCTAAAGAAGTTGAGCTATGCTTAAGTTGGTGAACAGTTTAGCGAAAGTTCAACTTGTTAGATGCAAACAAACTCTCAGATTCTAATATTCATGATATAAATAAACATTTATCTCTTCGGTATGATGCTTTTAGAGTGAAACAAAAAAAAACATGAAAACTTATGATGGACCGACTCAAATATGTAAAGATTCGAATTAGTGATACTTTATTCGAGGGACAAAATAAAAATATGAAGAAACCATTAAAATGGACCATTTGGTAAAAAGGAACCAAGTGGGCAATGGTAAGATGGTGAGAGATATGCTTCCTTATTTAACTATCTTTGTCCTTTCCACTCCAAATCACATGTTTCCTCACTCTTCTTCTCTTGCTCCTATTAACACACGACGGCGGAGTTTAGAGCAGGCATGACTTTTACTGTAACACCCTTGGAGTTTTTTTTTTTAAGAATGAACTTTCGAGGACAAAAGTTATTTGAGGAGGGAAGAATGTAACACCTCGCACATTTTTTAAGTAATAATATAATGTAAGTAGCTTTATTATTTGGAATTTTAGCAATTGTTATTAGTTTGAGGGTATTTTTAAAAATTTAGACTTCAAGTGTAAGTGCGAAAATTTAATTGTTGGCGTGAAATTATTTTGGAAATTAATGGCAGAAATTAATTTTCTTTTGAAACGGAAAGGAATTTAATAGTATAAAATGAAAATGAATTAAATGTAATTATATTTATTTTCTTTTTTGTTTTATTATTATTATTGTTGTTTTTTTTTAATAAAAAGTCAAACTCCACCCCCCATTTTCTTCCTCATATTCGTGAGCTCGTCCGACGCCGTCCAAAGCCGCCGCGTCAGTTTCTTCTTCATGACCTTCGTCTACCACTACTTAAGCGTCGTCGCTTTTGCCGTCACTGGATCTATCGATTTGGGTAAGATTTCTGCTGTTTGGGTTTGTTTTCGGTTGATTCTTGAATACTCATTTAGCTATTTGGGTTTGTTTTCGGTTGATTCTTGAATACTCATTTACTTTTGGCATCAATTAGTTGATACCCATTGTGTTTCAACTTTGGATTCAAGTTTATGAAGGTATTGAGGTGTTGTTCAGTGAAGTTGGGGTTTGTTTTAGCGAGTTTTGGTAAGTTTTATGCTTTGATGACTCTCTTGTGGATTAATTTTGGTTGTTGAGAAATTTTGGTAAAGTCATTTGGAAGTGATTTTTTGACGAAGCTATATATGGATAATTTATTTGAGACATTGATAGTGAAGTATGTATTTGATTCAAATTTTAATCATGTAAGCCTAATTTTAAATTATGATTAGGGGATTGATTCAAGAATTTCATTCAAGATGAAGAAGAGTTTGGTTTGCTAATTATTTGGGCTTAAAATTGGAGGTTTGGAAGGTGAATTCGAATTGGATCACACCTTAGGTAAGGTTATTTTGTAATATTTGGGTGTTTGGAATTTGGCCTTAACTATTAATTTTAAAGCTTGGTTTATGTTTAGGCTTGATTAAGGATTCAAGAATTTCACAAAGATTCAATTGTTTTTTGGTTCGACCTAATATCAAGGTAAGTAATCTTACTACTGTAACTGCCCACGGGCCAGACATTAGATGTATGCTAGCATGTTAAATGAGGGTTATAGCAGAATGATAACATGAAAGATTGATAGTATAACATGATTAAAGTATGTTCTATTACGAGATCCAAATTATTTATTTATGCACATAGACACTTGAATGCTAGTATGAGATGGTATATGCTTTCATGGTTGTATTTGATCTGATGTTGAGGTATACATGTATGTTGTAGAACCATGATGTTGAGGTATATGTGTATGTTGTAGAGCCATGATGTTGAGGTTTATATGTATGTCATAGATTCGTATAGTGATGATTATGATGTTGAGATTGTGCAAATGCCCTTACTGATTAGTTAAATGCCCATTAGATTTTATGTTTCCTTCGGGATTCACCAGTTTATGTTTTCACCAGTTTGTGTTTTCTTTGGGATTCACCAGTTTATGTCTCCTTCGGGATTCACCAGTTTATGTCTCCTTCGGGATTCACCAGTTTGCGTCTCCTTTGGGATTCACCAGATGTAATGGGCATACTTAACTACAGTAGGATAGGACCCAGTCTCCTTGTTTCATGTGCATATGTGTCCCATGAGGACTAGAGCAGTTTATATGTTTTACCAGAAGTAGGTATCTAGAGGACATAGATATCTAGCCTGACCCCAGTGGTGGGTTACTTACTGAGTATTTTATACTCATTCTTTTTCATGTTGTTGTTTCAGGTAAGAGTAGGGACGCGCCGGCGAATGATAAGCGAAATCCATGATCGAGCCACTGGGACCAGTTTTTATGCTTCCGCTCATAAGACTTAGATTTCCTTCATGTTTTTGCTAAACTTTCGGTTTTGATGTTTGAAACTTATTATTAAGAATTATTTTTCATACTTATTGATTAACCTTTATGATTTATGAGTATCCTATTATTGTTTTTAATATTTGCATTTAATAAAGGACTTTTGAACTCCCCTTATCTATTTAGCATTTATTTCATCATAAAAGAGTGTCGTTTTAAGTTCCATGTATACATGTATTTTAGTAACGGCCTAACTTAAGTCCTAGGGGGTCGGGTCATTACATTTACTATCTCCATCTCCGTTCTCCATTTCATTTTCCGTTCTCGCAAAATTTTCCGTGGAGATTGTGATGAAGATTCCTCACAGAAAATTATGGGGATTGGTTTCTCTCGGTGAATTTTTTTCCGTTTAGTTATTCATACAAAAAAATTCAATTGACTCACTACTCTGGAAATTTTTTAATTAAATATCTAAATTTCTCACTTTTTTTTAGAAACTCATTAAATTCTTCTTATAGGATTAATTTCACATGGATAATTTGAATTTAAAGAGAAATTACTCAATTTTGTAGTATAAGGAAATAGTTATCAGTCAAATTATTCATATATGTAATCTAAATTTAAATGTTCAATTCAAATATATTCACTATCTTGACCATTAAATAATAGAATTTGAAATTTAAATATAATAGTTATATAATAATAGTAATAACATTGTTGGCTTTTTTTGCTCTAAATCCCAAATTAATTACTTTTAATTAATTCATTCATTCATGTTTTGATGATAACCAATATGTTTTATTTATTAACAATTTGAATATTTTGAAGTGCCTATTGCGTAAAGCTCGAAACAACGGTTCCAACACAATTTGAATCACCTAAATCGGACTTCAAATGAAGAAGATATGGCCAAAGCAAACTTGAAAAACCCGCAAAATTTTTCTTATCAAAGTGGACCAATTGAAAGTTGTCACTTGGAGCAATGGAGGAGTAACACATGGTGGGCTTTTGATTTTTTGATTGGTTTTAAAAAGAATATGATAGAATTAAGTTTCTTGAAATTGAAAATAGCAAACTAAAATCTTTAGCATGTGAAATAAAAAATCTTTAGCATGTGAGATAAATGTTGAATTGAATGATTTGAGGAATGTAAATAAGAAAATTGAATATGTTCTTTGGAATTGAAAGATGAAATTGCTAGTTTGAAAGATAAAATTCTTATCTTGGAAATAGTAATACATCTTTAGAAAAAGATAAATTTTCTCTTGTTGATAAAATTAAATTTCTTGAGCATGATGTTTTTGGAAAATTGACAAAAATGACATTTTTCAAGTTTTCATTTTGATTTTTGGACCCTTTTTAAAAAATAAGTTTTTTTTTACCCCACAATTTTGAAAATAAATGAAAATTACCCTAATACCCTTCACATTTCAAAACTCGCTCAAACCCTAACTTTTCTTTTCCATTTTCACTCTTCTCCATTTCAAAAGCTCAATCTCACTCCATTTCACTCTTCACATTCCACATTTCCTTGTCATTCTCCTTTTCATTAAAGATCATTGAGATTTTTCAACTAAGTTATGGATTTTGATTTTGTTTCACTCAATGTGTTAGTTTATGTTAGATGTTCTTGTGTGAATATTTGAAATCTATGTTGAATATTATTTTTTCTCCTAAAAACATCATGTTCGGCATTTTCTGAATAAATTTGAGTCTAAAATGCATTTTCGGAAATTGGTCTTACCCGACCAAGCTTCATAACATTATGACAGGGTATGTGACCGAGCGGGCAAGTTTGAGGTTGCTTGAGGATAAATTTAGGGAAGAGGGATTGTGCTCGGCGATAGACCGGCTGGGCCATAAGTGATTTCGATTGGGTATGGGTGGGAAAGATCGAGTATGGGTGAGAAAGATAGGAAATGACGAGGGGGAAGAGGGCAAAATCGGGTAGGAGTAGGTGGCGCCCGATCTCGGCCCGACCGAGTATTGGACTAGGTAAGGAGAGGGCACCGGGTAGAGAGGGGTGCGCAGAGAAGGGGCGGGTATGGGATTAAACGATCGCTTAGTAGTACTAAACAATCGCTTAGCTATGATCGATGGCAACGCGAGGGCACCAGGTAGAGAAGAGGCACGCAGAGAGGGGGTGGGTATAGGACTAAACAATCGTTTCGTAGTACTAAACGATGGCTTCATAGTACTAAACGATCGCTTAGCTATGATCGATGGGAACGAGAGGGCATCGGGTAGAGAGCGGGCGCACAAAGAGAGGGCGAGTATAATACTAAACGATCACTTAGTAGTACTAAATGATCGCTTAGTAATACTAAACGATCGCTTAGCGATGGGAACGGAAGGGCACCGGGTAGAGAGAGGGCAAGTATGGGACTAAACGATCACTTAGTACCATCGCGTAGTACTAAATGATCGCTCTGCTATGATCGATGGAAACTAAACGATACGTTGGATTTTCTAAACGATGGTACTACACGATCGCGCTAAGCAATGCGATGAAGTGCTACGCGATAGAACTGAGCGATCGTATAGATGTAGACCTAAGCGATCGTGGCGTGGGAACTAAACAATAATATTGGATTTTCTAAACAATGGCACCACACGATCGCTTAGCTATGACGCGTGCTAAGCGATGCGATGAAATGCTACACGATAGAACTGAGCGATCGTTTAGATGTAGACTTAAACAATCATAGTGTGGGAATTAAATGATACGTTGGATTTTCTAAACGATGGCACCACATGATCGCTTAGCTACAACGCGCACTAAGCGATGCGATGAAGTGTTACGCGATAAAACTGAGCGATCGTTTAGATGTATACCTAAGCGATCGTGGCGTGGGAACTAAACGATATGTTAGATTTTCTAAACGATGGCACCACACGATCGCTTAGCTACAACGTGTGCTAAGCGATGCGATGAAGTGCTACGCGATAGAACTGAGCAATCGTTTAGATGTATTTATATAATTGATTTACTTTCTTGAATCCCCGGTAGCACTTTATTCAAAATTGGCATAAATTCATTTGTGTTGCTACCATACTTATATTTGATTGATAATGTTATCTCTCTAGGTGACATTGAATTTGTTAATGTTGCTTCGCTTTTATTTGGCATCATTAATTTGATTTTCCACAATTGGTACTTATCTTATAGTATTTGATATTTTGGTACCTCAATTGTTTGAATTACTTGAATGATTTTATCTCCTTGGTTTTGATTGATATTTCGTATTAAAATGAGAGTGCTTGATTTTAGGGGAAATTATATACTTTTATATATGAATTTCATGTTTGAATAAAATTGGTTTTCCCATATTACTATATTGTTTTGTGTCCCTCTTATGCATATTGTTCGTTCTTTTAGGGGGAGTTATCGTATTTTGAGTAAAAATTTGTTTTGAAAATTTATTTGATATTTCTACCTTCAAGTTGAATTATGTGCTAAATGTCTTTTTGTCTCTTATTAAGAGGGGTGCTCAATTGATTTAAAAAATGGGAGAACTTTGTGAAATTGGTAAAAAAAGAATTAGGTTGAGCTTGATTGATTCTTACCTCTTGAATTTACATGTTGTTTGTTCTTTTTTTTAGAAGGCATGTTGATAGGAAGAGAAATATACAAAATTAGATGTTCATGTTTTTTTTAAGAACTCTCATGTCTTTATGTTATTTTTTATAATTGTTCTTTTTTTATTGATTCTAAAAAGGGGAAAGGTAATTAGAAAAATAAATGCATGTTATTAATGAATATATTCTTTGTGTTCAAGTGAATTGAAATTATATGTATGTTAATTGTAATTATTTTTCATACTTTATATCACACACTACTTTTGATTTTATTTTTCTTAAGTAGTTTGTCATCATATAAAATGAAAAAAATGTTGCCTTTTTTGGCCCTAAATCCCAAATTAATTAATTTTAATTAATTCATTCATTCATATTTTGACGATAACAAACCTGTTTTTATTTATTAACAATTTATTTGAAGTGTCTATTGCGTAGATCTTGGAACAACGGTTCCAACACAATAAATTTGAATCACCTAAACCACACCTCAAATGAAGAAGATATGATCAAAATAAGTTTAACGGAAAAATCTCAAGTTGATAACGTGATAGGATTTTTCACATCAAAGTGGACCGATTAAAAGGTATCATTTGAAGCAATGGAAGAGTGACACATGGTGGACCTTTGATTTTTGGATTGGTTTTATTTAAAAAAATGAATTTATATTATTTTACGTTTGTGTCTATGGCTAGTTTTGGACACATAGTATGACCATTCGCTTTTTGTTGTTTTTTAAAAGATATATATATATATATATATATATATTGTATGTGTCTAACAACTAGTTGAGTTTAAATCTCCATTATTGATTTTTCTTTTCCAAGATCAAATGACACAAATTAAATGTGGTTTTCGACGATTTTTACTCTATATTTAAATTCATTTCTTCTCAATATTTTAACAATAATTGCACATTATTTTCAATCCTCCATTAAAACTCAAAGCCTTCATTGTTGCTCTCTCTAAGTTTCAATTTTCTTTTTCTTCATCTTCTTATTGAGAGAGATATTTTATGTAGGATTGATTAATTGGGGACTTTAATTTGTAAACATATTCTTCAAGAGAGTTTTTCTCATCTAGTTCTTTAATTATAAAAATCTAGTGTAAGGGGTTGCTCTTGATCCAGAAAAGTGGTTGTATTGTTATCCATAAAAACGATTGAGTTTGCTCTTGAACTCACAAAAAGAGTCCTACGGTGGTTTTTTCTAATCCAAGGAAAGGATCGCTGAAAGTGTTATTCAAATGCTCAAGGAGTCTTGGGGAGTGGAGTAGATAGGGGCTCTAAACCAGTATAAAATTTTCGGTGTTATTTTTTTTCTATCCCTCTCCAATTTAATTTTACAATTAACTTGGTTATTATAGTTTGTTGCATGAAATTACTCTTATTGGTTTATTTTGATTGGTTGTCCTTAAATTTCTATATCTATTATCAATCTTTTTATAAGAATTAAATAGGGTGTTTTAAAGTGTTTGTTAATTTATTATTTAACTCAAAAAGAAATTATTTGCATAAAATTCTTGTTTAGCAAAAAGTATATTAATTTGTTAAGTTGGGCCCACTTAATAAAAAAAATTCAATTAGTTTATTTAAACCTTATTCACCCCTCTATGGTTGTCTGATCCTACAAACATAACATTAAATCGTTATAATATTTAATGGTCAAACAATCATTCTAGATGGGGATTGCATCCCCCATCCTCATCTCCGTTTAGTCTTTGGGAAAATTTTCCCCATTCTCTACCTAAACAGAGAATCTCCACCCTATTAGAGGCAGGTCCCAATGTAAAAAAATGGATGTCTCTAGTCAAAATGTCATATGTTTGAATCTACCGTCTTACACTTTTATTGAACTAAAAAGAAATCAGTTTGTCATTCTTTTGCTATTTATTAGATTATATAACATTTTTTTTAGTCAACAATACGTAGAATGAAAATTCAAATTTTTTACTTCTTGTTCGATTACATAGTACTTCAATATGTTGAGTTATGTTCGGATTGGTATTAAATTATAAGAACCTTTCAGTAATATGTCTAAATTTCTAAATTTCAAATATATATATATATATAAAAGCTTTGTAACAAATTCCTAAAACCCCATTTGATAACAATTTGGATTTTTATTTTTCGTTTTTGAAAATTTGATTATAAACATTATTTTCACCCACAAGTTTTCAACTTCCCATGTTATTCACTTTTTTTACTAATGTTTTTTAAAATTAAGCTAAAATTTGAAAATAATGAAAAAATAGTTTTCAAAAGTTTTGTTTTTGTTTTTAAATTGAAGCATTTCGAAATCATAATCGAAAACTTTGGAAGAAGAAAACAAAAAACATAATTTTCAAAAATAGAAAATTAAAAATGAAATTGACATGGTCGAAATTTTTAACTTTACAATTTTATGATCTATTTCATAAGTTTTTCAACTCTTTAACTTTCGGAGTGAGTGTCTAATAAAACAAATATATACTTGTTAGACATAAAAAAAAAATGCAAGTTTAAAGCCTATTAAACACAACTCTTAAAATTTATTGACTTATTAGACGTAACTTCAAAATTAAAGATTTAGTGATCAATTAGATCATTGCTAAAATTTTGATAATGTATTACATGTTCTTATATTTTAAACATCCATTATGCCTAAATTTAAATTTTTAATAATGCATGAATGATAATTGTATACCTAACCATTGAAATAAACTGATATAAAACAAGGCATGAGAAAACCATCCATTTTTTAATATTGAACATGGACCTCAAAAAAAATGTGGATATATTTGATAATTATGTCCTTAAAATAACATTATGACAAAATAATTGGGAAAAAAAAACACACAACTGATTTTTTTTTTTAATGGAAAAAAACTTAACTGATGTTTTTTAAGAAAAAAAAATTCAACCGAAATAAGTTCAAATATTTACCCATTCGTATGATTAAACTAACCAAATTTTAAAAAAATTTGTTGAGACAAATAAATTAAGGATAATTAATTTAAATAAAAAATATTTTTAAATATAGAAAAATGTCATTGTCTATCTATCACTAATAGACAATAACATTTTGCTATATTTGTAAATGAGTTGGGTTATTTTGCTAGATTTGAAAATAAATATCGGCCATAAGATATCAATAACATATTTTAACATTTTATTGTATAAATGTTAATCATATGCATTAAATAAAAACACATAAACTTGAAATATAATGTAGCAAAACAATGATAGGTTGATTATACTTTATAGGTAAAATGAGTTTGTGAATAGGCATTCAAAGAAACATTCTCAACAAGTTGAAATTAGTCAACTTTCTTTTTTCTTTCCAATTATGTTAAATATTAAATAGTCTTCAAATGAAATGACCACAAAAAAGGAGAGAGGGGTCCCTTTCATTTCCATGTGCACCCTATATTGGCCCTATGGTATAGACCAAAGATTTTGTTGCTATTTTTCCTTTTCATTTCTATTTCTATTTTTTATTCATTTCAAATTATTCACCATATAATTTACTTTTCCTCACATCACATCATGTTTTTTCTCCCCTTATTTGGTTTATTTATTTATTTTTTTCTCTATCTCTCTAAATTCTCTTCAAATTTATTTTCATTCTTACGTTTAAAACGCAAATCAACTTCAAAATAAATAAATAAACAACTCCATACTTCGTAACTCAATTACGTGTCCCTAATCTAATTGTTGTTTGATTTAATTTTTTTTTTTTAGTTTTTTACTATTTGAAAAGTCGGGTCCTCAAGTTCATCTTTATCTTAGCTTTTCTTTTCAAATTTACCTTTTTAAATTACTTATCTAAATAATTTAAATAAAACAAGTAGTATTTTGAAGGTTCCGTTTGGTAATCATTTGGTTTTCTCAGTTTTTGTTTTTTGAAATTAAGCTTATAAATATCTTTTTTATCTATTGTTTTTATGTTTTATTATCTATATTTTTAGAGTGTTTTTAAATCAAGGCTAAAATTTGGAAACAAAAAAAAAAAAAAAAAAATAGTTTTTTAAAACCTATTTTGTTTTTTGAAATTGGCTAAAAACTCTTGTTATGGGTTATTTTGGACCAAATGGCATGATTGACATCTAGCGACAACATAAATAACAAAATTAAGAAGACAACATAATTCGGGTTGAAAGTGGCAATTTACGATACAAATAGACCTAGAAAAAGGGGGTTGGCTTGAGTCTAGCCCAAGCATGCATGCCCCGACCTAAGAGATTATCTTAAGCCCAAAATATGGCTAAAAGAAGGTACTCGGCCTCAGTCATGGCTGAGATCGACCATATATTGAAATACCAAACGGGCACGCCTCTCATACGACCGAGCCTTGTAAGTTAAATGATAATCCCAATGCAACTCTAAAATCCATCACGATAGTTCCAAGGAGAAGTAAGTTCATTCTAATACTCATACTCTCTATTTGCTACATAGATACACTTTATGACTTAAGTATCAAATCTAGTGTGGCAAACACCACATATGTATGCAAAGCTTTCCATCATATAGATCACATTTTCCCTTAAATTACAAATTTATCATTGTTATTATGTGAAGGTCCAAGTGTGTTTTTCCCTATCTGAATTTTGGCTTCAACAACTCTAATATCTACATAGGAAATATGAAAACCACGAGTAAGAAATTATGAGACAAGCACAATTTTCAAAACCAAATAGTTACCAAATGAGGCATAAAGTTTTTGTTTGTTGCATAAACTATTTGGTTCGATGTTGAGAACACTTTTTAGATAGTAAATTTTACTACTTTAGTATAACTTTCAAGTTTATATCTACTAAGTCTCTAATTTTTTCAAAAAAAATGTTTAATAGGCAACTACACTTTCAATTTTATGTCTATTTTATCTTTAATTTTAAAATATGTACATATAATAGCTTGTTACATTTTTAATTTTTTGTCCAATATTATTACTCAATTTCTAATTTCGTATTTAAAAGGTTGTGGACCTATTCAACATTTTTTAAACTTTTAAATGATGTCTACTAGATTGATTAATTTTTAAAAATCTTGCATTTATATATGAACTATTAGACACGAAAATGAACATTGAGAGCTATATATTAGATACTTTTAAAGCTTAAAGACATATTAAACAAAGAATTGAAAGTTCACAAACGCTTGTTAATAATTATATATACATAATTAGAATTTTTTAAACTAAACTTAAAAGAATAAACTTATAATTTAACATATAATTTTTTACCATAAGTAGACCATGGTGTTTTTTTGAAAATGTCAAGAACCTATAAGACTATAATTTATCTCTCACATTTTTCTTTTCCATATTATGTACGCTAGGAACTCGTCATCAAAATGGTATAGGAGTAACCTAAAACGGATATTTAGATCGTCACACCCCCTTCATTCCGAGTATCACTTTTTGTCTCAAATTCTAAAACATCTCCACTCTAATGATAGTTTTGAAACGTTGATAAAAGATTAAGAATAACATTGCAACTCTTATAAAAAAAAATATATTAGTATTTTTAAACAAAAGGACAAAGTATATGGGTGTTTTTTTTATATATATATATATTTTAGTTTTTTTTTTTAATTTTGTTGAAGAAAAAATTTATTTTATTTTATTTTTCATTTGTTTAATTCATGGCATTGAGATTGTTTGCTTAACGGTATGTCCATGGTGGTCCATTGTGACCAATCAAGTTGCCCCAAATAAAGAAATAAAAAGGAAACTCCTTGTGGATGTTGATGGAAGCCATATTATTCTCTCTTCTATGGACATTAAAAAGAGGAACTGTGTTGGATTAATCACAACATTCTTTACTTTTGTTTCCCATTCATAGTTAAATTAAATTATATAAAGAAATAAATTTATATTTGTCCTAGAACTTAAGTTATAATCATTTGATTTTTTTTTTTTTTTTTGAAAAGTAAGTATATTTTCTCAATCTTTTAATAAAAAAAAGTAGAATTCTTAACTAAATGTTAAAAATAAAAACAACTTAAAAAAATCTTTTTTTAATTTTTAAAATTTGGTTCTTTTTACAAATATGGATGAAAAGTAGATTAAACAAATAAAATTGAACTGGATTGAGTGTTTATAACATATTAGTAACCATTTCGTTTTTTATTTTTTATTTTGATTTTTGAAAATTAAGCTTATTTTTTGTTATTCTCTTACAATGTTTTGTCTCTTTTTAACATATAAAAGTTGAATTCTTTGTCAAATTCCTAAAGCAAAAACAAATTTTTAATTTTTTTTTTTAATTTTTAAATTTTAGTTTGGTTTTTGAAAATATGGGTAAATAATAGATAACAAAAAAAAAAAGTGGTAGGGGTGTTTGTAATTTTAATTTTCAAAAACTAAAAATAAAAAATCAAATAATTATCAAATGGAACATAAATAATTACTGAGCCTAAATAATTATAATTTTTTTATTCATTAAAAAATTTGCATAACAAACTTTTAATATCTCAATCAAATCACATCAAAAGATATATATGATTATTAATGGTCTTAATGCTTTAAGAAATAAGCTCTAACTCAACTTTTTTTTTTCTTTTTTGTACAACTCAAATTAAAGTCCTACTATTTTCTCAATATTTTTTTTTCATGATGCTATATGATTTCAAATGATTGTGCTTTGTAAGTTTGTAAAATTTAAACGGAAAAGAAATAAAAAGCAAAATTAGAACGTTATAGATCTCACTTTAAAGATTTAAGAATTATTTGAAGACATTTTTTTTAATGCTAACAAGATCAATGGTGAGTATTATTTTAAATTTAGATTAAATATATCAAACTATAGAAAACTACCAAAAAAAAAAAAATTGATAGTTTAAAATTTTATAAGGAATTAATCATGTAATAAATTACTGAGAAATTTAAGTATCTAATTAAAAATTAATTGTTTTTTTTTTTAAAAAAACAATAAAAGAAAATTCCCAAAGAATCTCTCTCTAATATCCGTGAAATTAAATGAAAATTTTTGTTATAGTGGAGAATGTAAAGGGGAGCGGGACGAGAAAGTCATCTCGACCCTGTCTCGCATGTGAACTTTTTTATTAATAATATTGAAAATAATAGTCAAAGCGAGCATAAGTTAACTGACATATAAACGATATAATAACTAAAAGATTTGTGGTTCGAATTTTACTGCTAATTGTACTAAGAAAATAAAACTGAAAAAAATATATAGAATAAAAAAAAGGGTAAATTGGGCAAATTGTTATTATTTGACAAAACATACATGAAATTATTTAGCCCGATGAGTTTGGTTGATTTTATATATAACTTTAAATTATGCTTTTATCATGTGATTCATATTCATTGATTTGGCAAATAATGCCATAAAGTAAAAAAGCATATGCCCTTTGAAATCATTATAGAAATAAGTTTAAAATTCTCCTATATATTCCAATTTCCCTAAGGAAAAAAAAAGTTCAACGTTATATTTATGAACCATAAACATCTATTGTACAGTGACCTATTGACAAAAATAAGACATTTAAAGAAATTCTCATCAATCCACTAGTTTTTTTTTTTAAAAAAAAACTTCGTTGATAGTTAAAATTACAATATTATCTTTGTTTTTCTTAAACATTTCAAAACTATTTTGGAGCTGAAATATGTTAAGACGTTGGATAAAAATTAAGATTTAAAACGATGTGCATGCCAATGATCCGAAACGAAAATTAGGATCCAAACATTCTTACATTATTCATGATTACCCCACATCCATTCCAAACTCTGATGTCCATCTAAAATTCTAATGAACGTAACTAGTTCAAAGGTAGTTTTAAAACATTTATAAAAAGTCAAAGGTAATGAATATTATCATCCTCGAAAGAATATGAGTATTTTTTATATAAATACTAAACTCTAACTATACTGTCGCAGAAGTTATAATTTAGTCTTTAAACCTCGAGCAGACCCTATATTCTCAATTTTATTACAAATTAGTTCCTAATACTAACCATTTTGGTTTATATCTTTAAATTTTGTAACGACCGAATATCCTTATTATGAAAATTATTTTAAGAGCAAATGAAATCCTTTACATGAGTAGATAAATAGATTAATTAAGAATCCAATATGTTTATAAACTTCTTAAAGTCTAAATCAATAAATGATAGGAATCAATATTTAATATTGATGAATTTGGGATTAAATTGTACAATTGTTAAATTAAACGTTATAATAAACGGTAACTTTCATAAAAGTTTGTGGACGAAAAGTGATATTTATTATTATTATTTTAATATTCTCTTTAAATTATAATATAAGTAGTAATATTTCATCTAAAAAAACAAGAAGTACCAATATTCATAAAATTTCATGCCAAATAATGCATAAGATCCATAAATTGCTAATTATTTTTTTTAAGAGCTTATTATGATGAATAAAATGGTGGCATGCAATTTATCATAATTTTGTTAGCCACTTGACATGTGGGAGAGTGGTGTAATTTTGATAAGATTGAAAATTATTTTGGTCATTCTTGTCCATTGACTTCCCATCCACATCTTATTTTTCTTACAAATTTTTCTATTGAAGACAGATCAATACTACTCATGTCTCCTTCACATTCTTCATTAATTATTGCACAAATAAATAATATATATATATATATATATATATATATATATAAATAACAATGCATACTTTTATTATTTTCATTCATATCATTGTTCTAATTTTACCATAAATATCAATCACTTTGATTCTTCAACATAAGTTAAAAATATAAGTTCCGTTTGTTAATCCTTTTATTTTTGTTTCTGTTTTTGAAAATTGAGTTTATGGACAATACTTTTACCTCTAAATTTCTTCTTTTATTATTTATCAACGGTTTAAAAAATCAAGCCAAATTTTGAGAGCTAAAAACAGTAACTTTCAAAAAGTTGTTTTTGTTTTCTGAATTTGGTTAAGAATTCAACTATTGTGCTTAAAAAATGTGTAAATTATTGTAAGATATGTGGATGAAATAGGCTTAATTTTAAAAAACAAAAATAAAAAACTAAATCGTTACCAAACGGGGCCTTGGACTTTTAAAGTGCTTAGTTTTTAGAAGTAGTTTTAAATTTCCATTCTCCACTCCTAAATTTGTTGAATTGTAACAATTTTAACCATAAACTTTGAATTTCATCAAATTGTATCTCAAATTTAAATATGTATGATAATTTTAAGGTTATAGTGAGTTTTCACTTTAAATATGGTTTAATTTTTTTTTCACCTTTATGCATTTCATGAATTATAAAACGTGCACGCAATATAAATTGATAAAATTTTAGAGAAATCAAAGTTAGCATAACTTAACTAACATATAGTATTTATTAATCACCAAACGGTCTATAGTTCGAATTACTCCACTATATTAAAAAAAGACGAAATTTTAGAGAAAAATATTCAAGTTTTTTTTTTTTTTTTTTTTTTTTTTTTTTTAAATTTAAATTTTATTACTATAAAGAAAAGCATTAGAGCTAAATTTTTTATTTGAAATTTGAGGATTTTGGCAAAATTATTTATAGTTCATGCGTGCATTGTCAAACTTTATTATTATTATTTTTTGTTGGCGTTAAACTTTATTTTATCGAAATTAATGAGTTTATGAAGATTTATTTACATCTTTTTAATAGAGATTTTTACATTATTTTATGTTAAAACAGGTGGCTGAATTAGCAAAAATGATTGAGTTCTTTGTTTTACTTCTGTATTCCTAAAGAAAAAAAATTAGCAGAAATTGAGTTGAGTATAAAAATTGTATTGTTTATTTGAATTTAGTGTCTAATTTTATGAAACTAAAAGGAGTTCATATCTTTTTTTAGCACATAACAGGCAAAAACAACAAAACAATTAAACTAAATGACTACATCACAAGTCATAAACATAAAAAATCACACAAGATATAAAAAAGTAAGATAAGAAAGACTCATACTTCTCTAAAGTTTTAGATACAAGAGAGTACGCTAAACCATTATGACACCAACAAACATAAGAGAAAGAGATAATCTCCGATATTACTCATGTCCTTGCCTCCTCGATGAAGAAAGAGACCTCCACGAGCTTATAACATGACAAGTCTAGGTCAAAATTGATTTCTTTTTACCGAACATACATTATGTAAAATACTCACGAGCTTTGTCATATGTCTAAAAAATACTCATATTCTTTCGAAAGATATAATATTACTTTTGACCTTTTATAAATAATTTTTAAGAAAATAAAAAATTGTATTTTTCAAAAGATTGGAAGTATTTTTGAAAAAAAAAAAATAATAAAATAAAACTAAGACATTTTTACAAGGTTAATTATTTTAAATGTCAAACCTACTAGAAATATTATATCCCCCATCTATTAATGATAGACATCTAATCTATGTCTTCATTTAGCTATATCTATAAATAAGTTGATTAATTTTTCTATATTTGAAAATAATCATTTTTATAATTTAACTATATATATATATAACTTTTGAAAACGTAAAAATCTTAAAACGGCGTTGTCAAAATAATAATAATAAATAAATAAATAAATAAAAACTTTAAAACGGAGTTTTGAATAAAGTGATTCATAATTGCAATAGAGGATAGGTTTCCTTGGACAATACCCCAAAAGGGTAAATTCAATAGTAAAAAAGAAGAGGGGTATTTTCGGCTTTACACATTTTTGTTTATTACATTATTTTCATTTATTTTATATACGTAATCCAACGTTACGAATGAATTAGAATTGACAAATCAGTTCACATCCGACGAACAGAGGGTCGGTGGAGGGTATACAGAGTCCACTCTTCGCACACTAAAATTCTCTCTCTACAACCTCACTCCGAATCAACATTTTCTCTCTCTACCTCAACGGCGGAGCTCCGGTGACTCGACGGTTGTTTTCCGCCGGAATGTCGCTTCCCGGCCATTTTCCCTGCTCCAGTTGGGTCTATCTCTCTCTCTCTCTCTCTCTCTCTAATTTACAATGCAGCTTCTTGTTCAAAATGTCAGAATCTTGATTCTTTTACTTAGAAAAGCTGCGTGAAAATTGGCTCCATTTACAGTTTCGTACTGTATTTTTCTTTTGCTTTCTCCTTGATCTCGCTCTTTCAAAGCTCGTTCTCCAATTTTCATTTGTCTTTCTTTGTAGCTACTTGAATCTGACTTCACTCTCACTCTCTCTCTTTCTTTCTTACCTTTTTCTTTCCATTTTTTTCTTTTGTTCAGCTAACTTTTGAAGCTAGATTCTTCCCTTTTTATCTCTTTCTTTCTTTTGCCCCTTTCTCCTTGTCTCTGCGTAGACCCATTTTGAATCTGTAAAAAGTTGCTTTATTGGCTTTTGGTCACCTATTGGGCTCCTCTTGTTCTTAAGATTAGGGATTCAGTTCATAATTTTTAATTATATTTTTGGGTTTTCTTTTAGAATGTTTATCTTGTGGTTACCAGGTAAATTCAATGTACGTCACCCGAGACTCTGATTTTATGGCCTTTTTTTGCTCTTTGAACTCTCTATCCACCATGAAATTCCATAGCTGTTTACCTCATTGAAGGTGATCTTAAACCTAACTATTCTGGGTCAACTTCTCAGAAGCAGATCCTTGATTTTTTGCAGCCTAAATATTCAGGTTGGGAGACTTCAACGTCTTGGTTATTGTTCTTTATTTCTCTGTCTGTGTATGATTAGTTTAGCACTTTTACTTACTCTTAGATGTTCTGTTTCTTGTTCCATCGAAAGTTTCAGCATCACTGCAACCAAGGGATTAAAGGTATTGAGATGAATGGGATTCAGAGAAGAAAAGTTAGTAATAATGAAAAGCCTTTCCCTGGCTGTCTGGGAAGAATGGTGAACCTCTTTGATCTGAGTACGGGTGTCTCTAGGAACAAGCTTCTTACTGATGCACCACATCGTGAAGGTGACCTCTATTTCCCTCTAGATACCATATTTTGTTCAAATTACTTTAGTTTATCTTATTAAACTTTCATTGTTGTACAAGTATTGCTAGAATTTAGTGGGTTCTTCTCTTAGACTAAGCCTAATTTCCAATCTCGTCTCATCTATTCTGTCTCCTTTCCCCCATGATTTCGATTTGTCTTTGGCAGGGTCAAAGTACTCCATGATTCAGGTGCAATATCAGTATGTAAATATAGAACCTTTTTCCCGTCTGGATTTTTTTTTGGTGGGGTGGCGGAGTTACAAAATTTTGATTAGTTTCTTGGTGACTTGACCTGCTATCAATTGAAACTATCAGCAACGTGATTGGGCTATCAGTCTTACCGTCTGTTTGTGGTCTTGAGTAGCTGTAGCCACTAGCCAGCAGAAGGGACGAGAGAAGAGAAGGTGGATTGAAGAGAGGAGAAAAATGAAGGAGGAGATATTATTATTATTATTTTGGGGTTGGGGGGGGGGGGGGGGGGGGGGGTGCTCAAATTACCGCCTCTTTTTTCTGGATTATTTGAATTAAAACCATAATTATTAACTAAGAAAATTAACTGACTGGACTCATTTTTTCACCTAGGACCTGTAGACTATTCTTTTTCTCTCTATTACTAGATTCATCCCAAACTAGTTTCCTCCTCACATAGGACATTGGCCGCTTTGGGTAAATAATTTATTCCTTTTCCATAATTATTCATGTATTTGTTCAATGGAAACTCCTTTTTAGTGTAAGTTATCTTTTTTTTGGTGGGACTCACACATACAGACACTTCTTCTGGTGCTTATATTTTGGTTGTGCTTAGGCTTTTTGTTCGATTGTGAACGAGCTGACAGACATGTGGCTATTTGGCAGGTTCTACTCCAAGGAATCAGGCTGACATGGCAAGGATGTTTAATCACTCCACAAATCAGACTGAAGATAATCGGGTAAGTATTGTGCTCCACTTGTCCTTATAAAATATTACAAAATCTAGTCATACGGAGCTGGAGGTTCAGAACCACGTATCAAAATTGTTCCGATTTAGTTATGTTATTCACAACGCATTATCTTGATACTCTGCATTTGTGTGGATTGATCAGAGTCGGACAATGCCAGAATTGCAGAGAGCATCAAATAAGAGAGCAAATGGAACACCTGTGAAGATGCTTATAGATCAAGAGATGTCCGAAATGGAGTGTACACAAAATCCACCCAATGTGGTTGCAAAGCTAATGGGGCTTGAAACTCTCCCTCACCAGCTTCCTGGTTCATCTGTTCAAAGAAATAATGTTAGAAGTTATCCGAAGAGTAAAATTGAAAACCATGGAAAGCCATTAGGATGCACGGAACAAAGTGATTTATTAGAAGAGGGAATGAAATGCCAAGTCAATGAATGTTCAGAGCAGAAAGAATGTAAAGATGTTTATGAAATATGGCAGCGATCTCCACAGGCAAATTATATTAGAGAAAAACGGCCAAAGGGAATAGAAAGTGAAGTTGTGAATGATAGAAAGATGGCTCTTGTTCGCCAGAAGTTTGTAGAAGCAAAACGTCTGGCTACAGACGAGAAACTGCGGCAATCCAAAGAATTTCAAGATGCACTAGAAGTTTTAAGTTCCAATAAAGATTTATTTGTCAAGTTTCTGCAGGAGCCAAATTATTTGTTTACTCAGCATCTGAATGAACTCCAGTCCATCCCTCCATCTCCTGAGACAAAGCGCATCACTGTTCTTAGACCTTCAAAGGTGTCTAGGGATGAAAGATTTACTGAATTTGAGAAACAAAGCTATAGACAAGCCAGGCTGCCAGTTCAGAGGGGTCAGTCAGCTACTTTGGATAAAAGTGATTCAAAACTTTCTCCTACTCCAGCTATTAATAGGACTAATGAATATGCAGTAGCTGTTCAACCAACAAGAATAGTGGTTTTAAAGCCAAGTCCTGGGAGGAATCATGATAATAAGCCTATAGTCTCATCGCCTGGTTCATTGCCTAGAGTGGTGCAAGATGGAAGTTTCAATGAAGGATATGAAGATGTTGATGTGAAGGAATCAAGAACATTTGCAAGGAATGTTACTCAGAAAATGTGTGACAATCTCTTGGGTCATCGAAGGGATGAAACTTTGCTATCTTCCGTGTTTTCAAATGGTTATACTGGTGATGAAAGTTCATTTGAAAAATCCGAGAATGACTATGCAGTAGAAAATCTGAGTGACTTGGAAGTCATGTCTTCCTCTTCTCGTCATTCTTGGGAATATATCAACAGATATAGTAGCCCATATTCTTCCTCCTCATTCAGCCGAATATCATGTTCTCCAGAGTCATCAGTGTGCAGAGAAGCTAAGAAGCGACTGTCGGAAAGGTGGTCCATGATGACGACACATGGGAACTATCAAGAGCGTAGGCATGTTAGGAGAAACTCAAGTACATTGGGTGAGATGCTTGCACTGTCAGATGCAAAGAAATCAACAGTAACGGATAATGTAGTTAATGAACATGAACCAAGTGAGTTAGATCACTGTTTTAATAGTGATGAAAACATAGAATGTCTGGATGATTCTCCCACAACACTTATGAAGTCAAAATCTGTTCTGGGATCTTCTGCATTGTTTGGTGTGCTTAATCTTGAAGCATCAGATCTTGAGACCATCAAAACTGATGATCCAAAGTTGCTAGCAAAGTCAAAGGGTGTTAAGTCATCATTTAATGAGAAAGTTTCAAGTTTATTTTTCTCTAGGAATAAGAAAACAAGTAAAGGAAAATATAGTGGATCTCAAACAAAAGATGAACCCCAATCTTGTAGTGCCGGAACACTCTCATCCTCAGCTTTCATCCATCACTCTAGAGGTTTGAGTAATGCTGCATCTCATTCTAACGATGGTGAAGGGTGCTCATCAGGCACTTCTTTCCTACATTTAACTAATGTGGTTGCAAGAGGAGGTGCAGTTCATCATGAGGTAAATCTTTCCTTCTGCGGTTGTAATATTTGCATGCTAATCTATTTGATGTTATATATCTCAATATCTATACATTATACATAGCACAGTCATAGAAATGTAGGGTTTTTCTTTTCTAAGTTATATTCTTGTTTGTTATTGTGATTAAATACGCAATTATATGTTGGTATGGAATTTTAAGCGATATATCCCAGCAAGTTCTTGCACCTTTTGGTCATTTTCAAATCTCATTTGCATATCATTGGTAACTTGTTTATATGTTAAGCTACTTGAGTTCTCCAATTTTTGGCCTAAGTTGTGACGAAATTTGGTTTTCTAATGTTTAGTATTGATGAATTTTCCTATTAAGTTTTGCATGTTTTTCTTTTGCATGCATCCAATTGGAGTTGCATTAAATGCCTGGCAGAGTAACTCAAATGCAGTTGACTTGTGTCTGCCTCAATAGTTCCATGAACATTTTTTCCCCATATAAATCAAACCATTTGATTGTGACTAGTAATTGAATTGGATCTGGATCGTTTCTTGTGATTTGCAGGTGGGGTTGTCTGTAAAAAGGCCCTTCGTATCTGGAAATGTTGGTGAAAATCAGGAGCAGCCAAGTCCAATATCCGTTCTGGAACCACCGTTTTTTGAAGATGACAACGCACATCTAGAATTGTCCAGCTATTTGAAGCCAAGGAATCAGGGTAATCATCCCCCTCCCCCCTCCTTCCAACTTAGTAATGCACACACTTAGTGAATACGTAAGCTAGAACTAAAATCGTTTCTACTTATCTATATCTGTCTGCATCTCATATAAATCTTGAACTGAACAGAGTTCTGTATGCCATTCAAGAATAGCCTCATCGACAAATCACCACCTATAGAATCAATTGCTCGTAGTATATTTTGGGATGGTTCTTATTCAGATTCATCTGCTCCTTGTGCACTCAAATCTTCACCCGTTTCCACTTGTCTGGAGGAAGAACAAAACTGGCATTGCCTTGTCAAAGCCCTTCTTACAATGTCTGGTCTCAGTAGTGAAGCACAACAATGTGGCTTATTGTTTACTAGATGGCATTCGCATGTCAATCCACTAGATCCATCGCTTAGAAACAAATATGCCAATCTAAGCAGCAAAGAGCCGATGCTTGAGGCCAAGCAAAGGCAGGTGCGATCAAGTAGGAAGCTTGTGTTCGATTGTGTCAACGCTGCCTTGATTGACATAACAAGTCAGGAACTAGATCACAGGCAAACCAAAATATCTAGCAGGGCCCATGACAGCAATTTTGCAGAGGACACATCACTAACATTATTGGACTGTGTTATGGTCAAACTGAAGGATTGGGTTTGTGGTGAACCTAGATGTGTTACAGGAGACATTGGGGACAGCAACAGCCTGGTGGTGGAAAGAGTAGTCAGAAAAGAAGTTGGTGGAAGAAACTGGGATGAGCATTTCAAGATGGAAATGGATAATTTGGGGAAGGAAGTAGAGAGGAGATTACTGGAAGAGCTTTTGGAAGAAGCTGTTGTTGAATTGACAGGTAAAGTTTAATTAGAATTTGCTTTTCTGTTGTGTTCCAAATCAATTCATAACCTCTCACCTTTGTATCTGATATTCAATAATGATGGTCCTCTGATTTATTTACTGTATGTTTAGCTAAGTCTACCTACTTACCTCTAATATTCATTTTGTGAAAATCCATCAAATATAATAGAAAGCAAAAGCTTTATTTTGATCATTGAATTTTCTATTTGATTCAGGCAAAGTTCTTAGAGGATTAAACTAGAATAAGAAAAAGAAAAGGGGACATTATCTTGTGATAGCCTGTGAAAGATTCATATTTGGATACCAGGGCATTAAGAAATAGGGGTTCAACTTTATTCATGGGGTCCATTGATTGACAGTGGATTCATTCTTCACACACTGAATCTAGTGGGAGTCTCTATCCATTTTGGAAGCCACACTGGTTCAAGGTAGACATGTGATTGCCTAAATTATTAAACTTGAATATTTACTATTCGGTGATAATAATATTTAATAAATAGGTTAAATTATAAAAATATTAAATTGAAAATTTGGTTTCTAGGTTAGAATTTAGTCCAATATGGTCTAAAATTAAATTTTAGTCCTTATAATTGTCTATTTACGAAGATTTTATCAAATTTTATTAAATCACAAAGGCTACTTATAAGGTTTTTATTAAACCATAGAGATTAAGGGGATTAATTTTGTTATTTAACCTTATTAAAGTATCTTCAACTTTTTCCTTAAAAAATACCTCAATTTGTCAAAAATTGCAGTATTACTCACCATTTCATCAATGTCTTAACACTATGTTCATAGGGAAGGCTTTTAAGTATAAAAAAGGTTGAGAGTAATATTACAATTTTTAAATGAATAGTTCATATTTTTTTAATAATTTAACCTAATAATTAAAGGAGTCTTGTTTTTATATTGCAGCTTTTGACTCATTAGTTTGTATTGATCAGCTGCAGCCTGCAACAGCCATACAAAATGTCCCTTTTATGTCGAATTATACATGCCTAGTAGTAACATGTGTATTTATGTATGGATATCGAAGGAGCCGTCATAGTTATAACCCTTAAAAGAAGGTTTCTACAAATAATCCATAAGATTAGATCTCACTCATTTAGTTAACATCAACCATCAACTTTACAAGATTATAATGGAAAAATAACTCATTCAAATTCCTCAACTTCGATGATATTCACATACTCATCATACACACCAGAACATTCCATTCTTTCACAAAGCTGATTGCAACCTATCCTATCAGACCAACCAAAATCAAAGCACACGACGTATAGTCGAACAGAAACTTACAGACACCAATGACCAGTTCACCTTGCAACTTTTGATTGAAGTCCAAGGTTAAATAACAACGTAGCAAAGAGAGAATCTGGTAGTAACGTCGTGGTTCCTTTGATCTGCGCAAGCAAGGCTTTCTGTTTCTTTGACTGCCCGAGTTTTCGATTTGATTACGAACTTTGGTTTGATGAATTGTATCTGTCACTGTTGTTTAATCCATACTGGAAAAGGATGGAAATGAAACTACATTTAGAAACAGATGTTGTGGAATTTACCCACCTCCCCTTTCTTAAAAGAGAACAGTTCATGGCAGAACACAATACCTTCTCTCTCATGCGGGCACCCCAAAGGTCAAAATGGGCACCAGAAGCTTGGTTTGCTGGTGGATTAAGCAACGGCTCCCGTGTTCTATCTTGAGCACCAACCTCCTCTTCTGTGTCGTACTCAGTTTTACGGGTTGAAACCATGGATCTCAGGATAATTGCTAGCAGCAGAGACAACGCCTGAGAGATTGCATGAAAGACTTGAGTGAATGGCCATAACAAGTATAATCAAATAGTGCCCGAGAGATTAAAACTCTAAACTTCAAGTAAACTGCATAAACAAGCAACATAAGCCACCATCACAGAGCCAGATAATGAAAAAGTAATACCTAAAATGGGATTGGAAGAAACAAAATTCTAGGAATATATACTAACTTCTATAAGAGCATACTTTCATCCCTGGTATCACTCAGATGACCATTAGAATTTGGCTAAATAACAAAAAAGAAATCTCTCTAAACGTTGCCCATCATTTAAAAAGTATCTATATTCCTTATGTTCCTTCGAAGTAGCAATATTATCCTTGACCTTTTATAAAGGTTTTCAAAACTACTATTGGAGTAGAAATTTGTTAGAATGTGGATGAAATTAGAACCTAAAATGGTGCTCCTCTGGTGACACCAGATGGAAATTGGAACCCAAATTTCCAAGTCACCACCATGCATCATAATTTCCATCTGAAATTATAAACGATTTCTACTCCAACAGTAGTTTGAAATATTAACGGAAGGTTAAAGACAATATTGCAACTTCTTAAAGAATAGAGGTAACGGTAAAACAAGGTGCAAAGCTCAAAGGTATTATCTACAATCTAGCCTATTAATATTCAACCACAAAATGAAGCATCGTCAATTCTACCTGAGTTGAAATCACAACGATACCGATCCACTTGCACAGATCGATGTTGTCTTCAATGAATTGCCAAAGTCCGTCCAACTCACCAGTTGGGTCCAACGGAAGATCCTGCATCAATCGTTTTCAGGTAAAATATATTGACAGAGGCATAGGCATATATAAATTAGCTTTCATATACAGAAAAATACCTTTTCCCACCGGCGATCAATTGCAATAAATGCCACCAAAGCCACTTCAACGAGAATAAACAGCATAATAAGCATGTTATACTAGGATTGCTAGGTTAAGGAAAAGAGATACTAAATAGAAATAAATGTTCACTCATCAAGAAACAAAGTACTTCCCACTCCAAAGGATAACAGTAGAAAAGAGCTGGGAGGAGTAAATGCACTTGTATTAAAAAAAGGATCAAAGTTCCAAGAGTAGACGAAATAAGTTGAAGTGTTCAACGAAAGAAAATACATCCTCTTTGTCTTTCCTCCCCGGCTCCTCCATGTTGCTTGAATTAAACAATTGGAATGCAATTCTTCAGTAAGTTCCACATGAACATATAGCAAGTTTCTATCAGTTCTCACGAATTCTGTAACGAGGGGTATGATTTTTAATTGTTTAACTCGAGAGCAAAGATAAATACAGTATCAAAGTATTTTGAATGTCCAAAATAGTAACTTTTCAAGGGGAGAAAGGCAATATCTAGAACTCAGAAACATGCTGTAATAAAGTAAATATCGTAGGATACGAAACAGAGGCAGCAGCCGCTTATTGCTTCAGCTGCAATACAGCCAACTAATGTAATACAACATAACAAGATGCCAAATCCCATGAATGAGTAAATGAACCTGCCACCACCACCAACAAAAAAAGCATCAAATTACCAATCTTATGAGCCTATTGAACCCAACACTTGACGACAGAAACCAATATGCAGCAATGATCACAACGATAACTTAGCATAAAATTGAGAGATTCATAGCTTAAAGAACTACCTAATGAAAATACAGAAAGAGAATCAATGGGAAGAAGACTTTAGCAAAATTCAGGTTTAGTTTACTTCTCAAAGAAGAATCCTCATCCATCCATGATCAATCATATCCATGCTAACAAACCATAACACTTCATCAACAACAATCAACAGTAAAATTGATGCCACTGAAGTCATACGGAACTAACTTTCAAAACAGTATAAATGATTGTTAGAGAATAAAGAAAAGAAAAGAAAAGTCAAGTTGAATTAATTTCGAGAACGAAATCCCAACCCTAACGACTTAAATACGCAGCCACAAGATCATTGATTACGAAAACCTTCCCAATTTCATAAATACGCTGCTACATGGAATTTCCCTAATTAAGAGTCACAAGAAACACAAGAAATCGAAAAGCTCACAGAAATTCCCAATTAAATCTCACCAAGGGGCTGGAAGCTTAAAAGCGTTCAAATCAAGCTCTAATTCCGTCTCGAACTCAGGAGCCAAATTGGTAGCTAAATTCATAGCGGTGATCCGATCGTTAACAGCGACTGATTCAGAATTTAAATAAAACGAAACCGAACGAGCCGGAGAAGGAGCCAAATCCGGTATAGGAGGAGGTGGAGAAACAGGAACATGGTGGTTCCAGCGATCAAGCATCCATGCCGAATAAACAATAATCGAAACCCCAACAAAAGCTTGAAGAAAACTGAAGCATTTGAGGATGAAAGCGAGAGAAACATGACAACAAGTGCGACCCATTACTTGTTCTTCGTCGGAAAGGGAAGGTAAAAAAATTCGAACCCTAATTCAAAATTTGAGGGTTACCCTTGTTTTTGATGGAGGAAAAGGGGGAAACTTTCAGCGAATGAGAGCAAAAGAGAGAGAATTGTAAAAGGAGAAAAAGAAAAAAGTTGAGAGAAAGGGGTAATTGCAACAAATCGTATGGCTTTGGGATCCTTTTGGGCTCGATTCAGTATTCGAATCGAAACGATCGATCGGGTCAAAGCAAGGCTGTATTATTAAGAAACTAAGATTATTCACAAAAACCACTGAATTTTCCCCTCTCCCTCTCTCTCTCTCGCTGATTTTGAATGAGTTTGTTATTACATTATTACGGTATTGCTGAGAGAAACGAAGAAGAAGAGCAAGAAACTATTTATAATTCTATTTAAGGAAAGTGTTAGAATTTTAGTTAAAAGGGCAAATTGCAAAACAGTTACCGTAAGTTGTAATTACACTCTCACATATTCCATTGTAAAAAACGAATGTTAAAACTTATATAAATATTAAAATTAAACTCTCATCTTTATTTACGTATGAAAATTAAAATTTTAATCAGTGATTTGTACTAGCATAGTGCTTATATTATCAGTTTCGAGGTTAGAGGTTTGATTCCCCAATCCCACACTTTAATTACGCAAAAAAAAAAAAAACCTTTAATGGATAAAAATTCGCCACAAATAAATTTTTATCCTTTGGAGTCTAATTTTTATAATAATTATAAATTTAAGAGTCTAATTTATTTTAATATTTTTATAATAATTATATATTTGAGAGTTCAATTTTTATACTTATAAGTTTGATGGTTCAATTTTTACCACTAAAAATTTGAGAGTATAATTGCAATTGCTTCATATTTTAGGCGTGATTTTTATAATTTTCTATTTACTTAAAATTTGATTTAAACTTTGGTTTTTTTTTTTTTAAAAAAAAAGAAATCAAAACTTCAAATCAAATTCAAATTTTACCAGTTTAGTTTTTTTTTTTTTTAATTATTATTTTATTTAGCTTTAGCAATGATAAACAATGAACAAAGTGGAAGATAAAATTAAATGAAAAGATTTGAAAAAAAAAAAAAAGTCAGACAACTTACTCCTTTTATATATCTTGAAAGTATATAAAGATGGACAGAGGGAAAGCTAAAGTATTTTGGGCCTTTTTTTCAAAAAAAGGAAAATTATTAATTTGTAATGAAAGTAGATGGCTCACCTTAATTAGTAAGGACTTTGGCCTTAGTCCTAGGGCAAGGTTAGAAAAGCTTTGGTCCGAGATGGATGTAGGCTTCAACCTCATTTCCAGAACTAGCTTCCATTTAACCATAATCTGAAAAGACATCAACCTTAGTTTTAAGGCTAGGTTCGATAAATATGAGTCTTCATAGACATGGACTTCGACCTCAATTTTAGGACTGGGTTCAATTTAACTAAAATTTAAGAAGACATCGACCTTAGTTCTAAGGCTAAGTTCGATAAATATAGGACATGATAGATACATTCTTCGATCTTAGCTCTAGGCTAGGTTTAATTCAATAAAAAATTTGGAAAGACATCAACTTTAGTTCTAGGATTAGGTTCAATTAAAAAAAAAAAAAATTTATTGAGGACCCATTGTAGAATTAAGACGTAACCATTAACCAAGAGATGATGGGAACAAGGGAACCCATGAATACATAATATTATAAAATGAACCCTTGGATCTAATAGATACAAGTTTTGACCTCAGCTTTAAGATATGATAGATATGAGCTATTATTATATATGTGTGTGTGTATGTGTATATGTGGCAATAGAATTCCTGCTCAAGTTAAATGTAACTTTAAGGCATTTGTTGATGTGCTATTACTACCAGTTCTATTTTAGCAATTGGGATTTATTTGACTTAGCAACCTTAGCTTTAGACTAGTCCTTCTGGAAAGAGATTCAACAACATCGATTAAAGAGTTAGCAATGACTTTCTTCCCACCTGGAGTGATGGTTAGGCCACAGTCAAGAGAACCCTTCAGATACCGTAAGATGTGTTTTACATCCTGGAGATGTACGATAGTGAAAGTGTGCATGATCTGACAACAATCAGATACCTTAACACTTTCGATAGGTGAAAGAACACAATGACATCCTACCACTCATCAAACAAACAAAAGTTAGAAAGTGGAAAAGAAGAAAATAGAACGAAAAGTTTGGTTTATGGAAACAACTCACCAAATTGGAAAAAAAGCCTTGGATGTGGAGGATTCTCGAATTATTGAAGGTGGATGAGGAGGAGGTTATATACGGAAGAGAAGAGGAAGTGAGTGGTTCAACATTTAATTGAAGCCCAAAAAAAGTGGAATAAATTAAATATAGATTTGATAGGTCTCAGATTTTACTTTTACAGATCATAAATAAATGAACTCAATCCATTTCATGAAGTGGTTGAGTCATTAATGGTGTGGTTGAGTCATTAATGTATATGTAAAAAAAAAAGGTGGAGTTCAATAGCAAACAAAAGCATTAAATAGAAGTGAGTGGAGTTTAATTAGCAAACAAAAACATAAATAACAGTGGGTGGACCATTAAATAAGCAAAGTAAAATCATGAGGAGTTAAACACAGCAAACAGAAGTTAAACATTCCATTGAAATTGGATGAAAACAGAACTAAAATCATGGTGTAATTCAGCAACCATTAAAATAGGCAAAATAAAATTATGGGGAGTTAAACACAACAAATAGAAGTTAAACATTCCATTGGAATTGATCGAAAATAGAACTAAAATCATGGTGTAGTTCAACATGCAATATTGAAAAGTACACACAGAATTGAACATTGCATGAGTTGGAACACATATTTAAACACAGCAGAGAATTGAACATTGCATGAGTTGGAATACATAATTAAATACAACAGAGAGTTTAATGAAATACAACAAATGGTTTGATCGTACTAAACAGAGAGTTCAAACACAACAATGAGTTGGAACACATAATTAAATACAATAGAGACTTCAAACCCAATAGAGAAAAAATAAACTATGAACTGATACAAATTGGAATTATATGAATGAAATTGAAAATAAAAAAATAAATGCAATTTTAGAACATAAAAAATGAAATATATTAGAGAATAAATATTATGAAGAAATAATCAAATGAAATAACTCATCATCTCCCCCATCGAGTTTCAAACAACCCCTACCATGCATTCAACGATCGACAACTTAAAAGAGAACCAAAAACCAAAATCCAATGTAGAATAGGTTACAGGTGAAAAAAGGACCATCGAAGCGACAAGGGGCTAGTTCAGCTTTTCATTGAAGCGATAAGGGGAAAGGGGACTAGTCCAAAAATCAACATATCAATTGAGAAACTATGAGAAAAAATCGAGAGATCTGCATGTAGGAAGGAATCGATGAAACGAGAGAGCTGAGGATTAGACGATAGGGTTTGGGTTTCAGATGTGAGGATTTAAGATGAGAGATCTTATAAGGGTTTGACGTTAGAGTTTCAGATTGGAGGGTTTGAGATGAGAGATCTAAGGGATGAGAAACGCGTATGGGAAGGGGAAAGAAGAGATATGAGGGATGAGATTTGAGAAATGAGAATCGTGTGAGGGAAAGGGGAGAATAGAGATCTGAGGGATGAGATCTTAGAAATGGGAATCGCATGGGAAAAGGGAGAGCAGAGATCTGAGGGATGAGAAACGGGGGAGAGAGGAGATTTGAGGAATGAGATCTGTGAAATGGAATCGTGTGAGGGAAAAGGGAGAGTAGAGATACGCATAAGGGAAAGGGGAGAGGGGATGTGTGAGGGAAGAGATACGAAACACCCCCTCCAAATTGAAATTACTGTTTACAAACCAGTGGGCTAGACAACCTCCAAACATTTAGATGATATTGGATCTCATCTCATCTCAACTTATATTAGGCCCCTAACAACTCCTTAGAAAAATGGTATATATATAAATATATATATATAAATCCCCATTTGAAATTGGGAAGATATCAAGAATAGAACTAAGGAAGAACTCTAATGGGCCAATATTAACACCATGGCCCAATGTAATAGAAATTGGGGAAATTTTATTCAATAGCCACATATACACCGTCATTCTCAAAAATAGCCAAAAGATAAAAGTAATGTTTCCTCCAAAAAAAAAAAAAAATTAAAATAATAATAATAATAATATAGATAAAAGATAAAATTAATAAAATAGGATCCACGTGAGTTGTTATGTTACCACTTGAATTGAACGTACTTTCGCTATATCCATTCAATTTTGTCAATATAATTGTTGTATGATAAAATATTTATGTTACTACGTGAATATTGACTTAAATTTTAATTGATACAAATATTATTTAAAACTTTATCTAATACATATATAAGATAATAAAATTAAAAGTAAGACAATGAATTATTGGAAAAAGCCTTTTTAAAGTTAAATTTATTAGACAAAATATTTAATCTATATCTATACTATCTAAAATGAGAAACTTTTGATTTTTTTTTTTTTTTTGTCCTTTTTAGTCAATGATCAACAGGTCATATGATGTAATTTCACATGAAAAAAAATCTCATTTTATTTAATAATTTTAATTTTCAACAATAAAAATCTCATTTTATCTAATTCACATTCATTCCTAAATAATCTTGCTATATTAAATTAAACACAAACAAAATTTCCAACAAAAATCTATCATCTACATTGAGATGATGAGAATTTTTTTTAAAAAAATATAATTTTATCTATTAATTTTTTCAACCATAAAAATCTCGTTTGATCTAATTCATGTTAAATCTTTAAATAATCTCATTATTATTATTTTAAAACAAATTTTCCAACAAAAATTCATCATACAAATTTCCCAACAAAAAAAATCTATCATACACGTTAAGATTATGGGAATTATTAAAAAAAAAAAATCTAATTTTATCTATTAATTTCGATTTTTAACCAAAAAAAATTCCATTTTTTTAATCCATATAAATTTTCGGGTCTATCTGTTTATATTAACACGTTAAACAAATGAAAAATTGGTTTCAACTTTATTTTATTTTTCTAGATTTGATTTAAGATACAAATCAGATTAAAATTTGATTCTCAAATCTTTTTCAATAAATTGAAAATTACAATCTCAATTTTTTAAGGTGTCTCTTTTTCTCTCTTTTATATTTTGTCATGATGTCTTGTGTTTTTGCAATATCTATGAACTTTTTGTTATGTTGTCTACTAAACTAAGCGGGGAGGGTAGAAGAAAAATGTAATATTCTTCGTATTCATTATTTATTTAATGTAATTTTGTTTTTGTTATTTCTCTTCAACAATCTCCTATTTTTTTTCTTAATGCTTATGTTCCTATTGTTGTTCCCTAAATTAGGTGGAGGAGTAGATGAAAAGAGTAATATTCTTTATATTTATTTTTAATTTAATGTAATTTTGTTTGTTATTCCATTGTTATCTATAAAGATTTTGCATTTTAGAGGGGTAAACGGGTCAGATCGGGTCGGATTATTGTTCTTAAAAAAAAGGTCTGACTCGATCCCAATTGAGTATGTAGAAACCGACATGGTCCGACCCGATCTCGTTCGGGTCTGGATATGGTCAAGCCTAAAGATGTCCAATTTTTCCACAGGGGACCCTGGGGCTCGCCCCAAGGGATTCCCCGATTAGGCGGAAAATGGGGAGGGAGTGGGGGAAAAAAAATTTTGTGAGCTAAAAGGGGACGGGGATGGGGAATGCTCGCCCCCGCCTCGTTCCACATCCCCTCCCCATTAGTTTCTACATATTTATTTAGTATAGTTATCTAATGTTATATTATTTTTATTATTATATAAATATTACATTTAAATTTCTAATTTGATTATTTATTGGGAAAGATAATGAATATGTTTAATAATTTGATTCATATTTATTTCTTTCTACTCTAAGTAATTAATTAGTATTTTTAGGCCAAAATTTGAGTAATTTATCTTTAAATTCAAATTGTCATGTAAAACTAACATAATAAACCGTTTAATGATAAAAATAATTATTTAATTAAAACTGGTTCACATTAGTGATTTAAATTAATTGATTTTTTTTAAAAAATTTTACGAAATGAAATGGGGAGTGGAAACGGAGATGGAGAATGACATTTCTGATCCGGCCCCACCCCGCCCCGTGGACATCTCTAGTCGGGCCGGGTCAGGGTGGGTATTGATGCGTAAAGAGAATATAAAGTAAAACCCAAAAGGAAGTTGGGATTTGGGAGGATTATTTTAGCTAGAGAGGGAAGTGCTTCGGCTTCTTCTTCTTCAACCCACCGGCCGTTGCTTTGGCGTCCTCTTCTTCAACCCACCGCTTTGGTGTTTGTTTAAGCTTCATCATCATCATCTTCTTCATCTTCTTTTTCTTTTTTCTCTTCCTCTTCATTGTTTTCTACAATTCTAGGTGTAAGAGTGAAGTTCAACCCATGCCTTCTTCTTTTGAGAGTTCATGCGACACAGAGGGAGATTCTTCTTTTGAGAGTTCGTGCAACAGAAAAGGAGATAGGGGAGAATAAACGTTAAGCTAACTTTTAAGTTCGGTTTTGGTTCGATTATAATTTAATTCTATTACAATTTGATCCAACTCGAGCCGAATCGAGCAGTTCAGATTTTTTCACCCTTATTTTATATTATCCAACTCACTTATACAATTATCTCAGTATATAAATCATCACGAATACAAAATAAAAGTTGAATTTATCATGTACAAAAGTTTTGTTTATGTATTCTTCAAAAGTTTAGTTGGTTAAATCTAGTGATTATCAACATAAAAAAGTAGTACATATTTTATCTTTCCCTCTTTATTAATTATTAAATTTGTGCGTACTTATAAATTAACTAATCCTTGAAAGCAAAGCACAATTTATAGAATCATTTTATTAATTATTAAATTTGGAGATACAGACTTGAATAAAGAGCAATATTGTAGCAAATAACAAGTAAAAAAGAGGACTCCTTTTACTTACCTAGCATTGAAAATTCTTTAATTCAGTTGGATGAGTCTCTTTAGCTGGATCAATATTAAAAAATTGAAACCCAATTAGTTATAAAATTTTAGATTTAGATTTGTGTATGGAAGATTCAAGAATATAATTAAACTCAAATTTTGGTTGCCAAGCTTCCTAAGCATGGTCTAAGTAACTTGTACCTTCCCCAAAACTAAAGGAAAAACAAACCTTCTATAACAGCCTCATGATCCAACATTAAAACATTGAAGAAAAGAAAACAAAGAGTATAAAGAAATTGAAAGAACAAACTGAACCTGGCTGACGAATGTGAAGAAGTCAAAATCGAGAGGGAGAAAGTGTCAAGGATAACTCATGAGAGAAAGCTTACTGACATTAAGTTTTTACCTCAATAATTATATGCTCCATGCACCAAAAATTTTGGTACATTTTTCTTTCATAGTATGTTGTGGAAGAATATAAATTTTCTACAAGAAAACAAGCAAAATCCCAAAGTATTATTGACCTCAACATTCTATTGTGTAACTAATTGCATAAAAATAATATGTGGGTTGCTAAGTTCCCAAGGCTATATAAAGCCAAACTCATACAACTATATACATTGCTATAATTTAAGTTCAATTTCAATGGATTTCAAACAGTTTGCTTCATAGTGTTTTATAATTTGAGTATAAGTAGTCGCCCTACGAAGTTAATTTCCTTTTGGACATATTAAAAAATTGTCATTAATATAATTAGGGATGAGGGAAAAAAACAAATAAGAATCTTATTAAAAGAAACTTACTATCTTTGCATGCCAACAAAGTATATAATAGAGAGTGCCACATGTTACTCACTCTTCACCATTATTCCATTTATCAAATTACTAACCTTTCTTTTGCTCTCAGGTCATGCAAACAAAGAAGAAAAGAAAAGGATTTCCAGCAAAGTTCTATCTACTTCTTGATCTCTCATAGACGAATTGAGGCATACACAAAGCTTTCAATTAAAAGAGAAAGGAAGAAAATTTAGTATACAATTGATCATAGTGGTTGGATATTGTAGAAAATAACAAGTATTTAAGTGGACCTTATTGAGTTTGAAATTAAAGGCCCAATGACATTCTGATAATTATGAGCAAATAGCAATTTTTTGTAAATAAGCTCATCTTATTGTTTAAGGCTGAAAAAAATCGTGAAACACTTTGAGAGAGGAAGCAGCCGAAAAGTGCAGACCACCATGAGAGAGAGACAGGGTTGGTGACAGGAGATCTCATTCGACGTTGGCAACAGGTGATCTTGTCCGAAGTCAACGGTAGGGGTTCTCGTCTGGTAGTAGGCGCAAGGCGATGGTTCTAATTTCGATCGTGTAAGCTGCGTCTGGCAAGAGACGGTGGTTCCGATTTTAGCTGTGTAAGCTACGTCTGACGAGGCGGTGGTTTCGACCATGGGTCTGTCGGCGTGGGGTTTTGAGTTTCTGTTCGACCTTGCAGGGTTGCGTCCGACGGTGAGGTTGCGCTTGAGTTTGCCGATCAGAGGAGGGCTACAGTGCACTTAACGTGTGTTGTTTTTCAGCGAGTTGTTCTCGATTTCAAAGGCGACGTTGTGTGCGGATATCTCGGTATCAATGAGTATCTAAATTACAGATTGGTGGTTATTGTTGATTATCTGTAATTTTAAATTCCTTATTGCTCGTTATAAAATTGATTCAATCCGGTTCTTAAAGTAGATGTAGACCAAATTGGTCGAATTACTATATATCTTGGTGTTCGAACTTTATTGCTTTCGATTTATTCTGCTGAATGTTTGTGCGTTCTATTTGGCCATCTAGATTAGGTTCAAAACTCTCATAAGTGGTATCAGAGCTCCATTTGATCCAAAGGGGGTGTGTGGTAGTGTGCTGGCATATTCTTTGTTTAGGATAATTTTTTGTTGGGATTAATTTGACAGATGGCTTCGTTGCCTACACGGTTCGAAGTTGTTAATTTTGATGGGAAGAGTGATTTTGGGTTATGGAGGAAAAAGATTAGAGCTATTTTGGTACAACAAAAAGTATCCAAAATCTTAGACGAAAATGATCTTCCGCCAACAATTACAGAAGCTGAGAAAAGGGATATGGATGAGTTGGCCTACTCAACGATAATTCTGTATCTGTTAGATGGAGTGCTTAGGCTAGTAGATGAAGCCACTACTACAATGAAGTTATGGAAAAAATTAGAAAGTCTTCATTTGACTAAGTCCTTGCCAAATAAATTATATCTAAAAGAGAACTTCTTTGGATATAAAATGGACCCTAGTAAAGACTTAGAAGGGAACTTGGATGAATTTCAGAAGATTATAGTTGATCTCAATAACATTAGTGAGAAGATGTCGAACGTAAATCAAGCGGTTATTCTTCTGAATTCATTGCCTGAATCGTATCGAGAAGTTAAAGCACCTATTAAATATGGATAGGATTCATTGTCCATGGATATAGTGTTGGATTCCTTGAGAGCTAGAAACCTCGAGATTAAAAAGGAACGCAAGGATAAAGAGTTACTCATGCCCATAGGCAGAAGTGAGAAAAAGAACGGAAAAGGAAAAAAGTCGAGATCTAGGTCAAAATCAAAAGGGAAAGTCAGAAAGTGTTTCTTATGTCATAAAAAAGGACACTTTAAGAAAATTTTCCCTTTGAATAAGGGCAAAGAAGCATCAAGTAGCAAGCATGCAGGGGAATCTAGTGCAACAAATGTTATTAATGGGTATGATTAAACAGAGGTCTTGGTGGTGTCCAACAAGGATATTCAGAATACTTGGATCATGGATTCAGGGTGCACGTTTCACATGACTCTTAATCGAGATTTCTTGATTGATTTTCAGGAAAATGATAGCATCAGTTTTGCTTGGTGATAATGGTGCTTGTGATGTAAGAGGAATTGGGTTTGTTCGAATTGCAACACATGATGGAATGATTAGAATTCTTACAAATACTAGTATGTTCCTATTGGGATTAGTATCTTAATTCTCCCAAAATCTCTTGTTTGTAATGATACACATTGTTTGATGAATAAAATAATTGTTATTTCATTCTGGCATTTACTCATATCCAATAAACAAAGCTCATTGATTATATTATGCAAACTTAAGCATGTATAAGTGATATACAAGTGGATCATGCCTTAAGTGATAACCTAAATAGGTATGTGTATAAGGATTAAAATGGGATACCTGATCCTTGTGACACTATGGATACGACCCGTTTTGTAAAGGTTTGCAAGTGTTGTAAACTACTACAGATGGTAGATCCTGACTATTCATATAGAGACATGCGAGCAGGGGTGTCCTATACAAAGAGTTTATATAAGATCGAACTACGAGATGACTAGACTCTGTATATAACGCCATTGATACTAGAGACTTACATCTCACCTAAACGACCATAGGTGACACGACCTCAATCCTGAGTGTTTTGGAAACTCCTGCCTTTGAGAGCGGTCCTTTGATTAGTATGGGTGAGAGTGACCAGATTGCCAACTCAACATGCCTACCTTTTTGGGGACTTGTCTGATCTGGGAACTGGGAACTCAATCCACAAGATGGAGTTCACTTCTTTCTCGAAGCAAGGATAAGTAGAGAGATTGCTGCCTTAAGGGCTAATTCCGAGGCTTGAACATAGTGGCCACAACTTCTCTTTGGAAGAGAGAACTTAGTCATAGTAGGACTATGACTTATGTTCATTAGAGGGATCAGTGGTACTTAAGGAGTTAGATGTAACTACAGGAGCATAACATTTATTGGCCCAGCTGTACTTACGAGCGATCTATGAAGGGTTGTAGTACTGCTGATTGGTTAAGATGGACACATAATATGTCTGTGGTAAGGAGAGTTCGGCTGTCGATCTTTAGTGGAGTGTATGGCAGTTAACGAATGGCGGATCCCATGACTAAAGAGTTTAGTCAGTTATTCACGTACCGTTGGAACTTTCAGCTACAGGTTCATAAGGTTCCCTTGGTAGCTCAATGGATTCAGTTGAGGATTAGTTCTTGGTGTTGATTTGAAATGTTCAAATTGACAAGAGGTAATTCAATTATATATGATATGATCGGTATGATGTATGAGATACATCTAGTGGAGGATTAATGTAAATGAGATTTATATTAAGTACCATGGAGTAGAAAAAGAGTTATCGTTTATATACTTCATGAGATGAAATATTAAAACTATAGGTTATAAATATATTATGGTAAGTTAGTTATCATTTATATTTATAATATATTAATTATTGGAGAATTAACTCTTTTTCTCTAATAACCAATTGAGTGGGATGTTATTGGTGGTTTCACGATAACCGTGAGATAAAAGGAAAATTGTTTTCCTATTTTAGTAAGCTTGAAAATTATTGTTATTATTTTTTTTTAGATTTCCTCTATGGAAAATAATCTCATGGAAGTTGTCAAGTAAATAGGTTTTACTAAGCGACAGTTTGGATTAGCTAAACGATCATGTAGTGTTTTGTAGGCCACAGACACTTAACTAAGTGATGAGCTAAACGATTGCTTAGCTTTTGCGATTGGACATCGACCTATACGATAGGTTCAACCTTCTTCCACTTGCTCAATTGTTTACACAATTATTGTTTCCTCTGTCTTCTGCCTCAAACCAAGTCCACACAAAGCCTACCCTCTGGATTCTCATACCGAGAATACCAAGGTAGCCTTCTTGGTGGTGTCATACTCAACTCGACACTGTCAAGGTTCTGTGGAGGTCATTCGTGTTGTTGGGGTGTTCGTGACCGAGACGATTGCTAAGTTCTAGTGCACGAAGTTCATGGAATGTAGCGGTCACATTGGATGAGCATTCGAGGTTGTTGTGTTGCTGTGTTCGAACGTTCGTGATTAAGGACCTTGGCGATGAGTCTACAAATGTGTGTTTCGTTTGTCCTTGATCTTATGTATTACATGCTATATTTTCTATATTGAATGCATAACCGTTTGTTTCTGTTTATGACTGTAATTGTAAAGTTCATATATGATTGTAATTTGGAATGATCTTTCCGCTGCTCATGGAAATCCTCGTATTCGATTTCCTTCAGTTCCAGAACTCAAACGAAATCTAATTTCTCTGGGTGAATTAGATAGGGCAGATTATTCCTATAAATATGAGAATGAAGTTCTGAAGGTTATCAAGGGTTCTTTGGATAAGATGAAGGGGATCTTGAGGAATGAGCCTTATGTGTTCCAGGGTACTGCTGTTTCAGGTAGTGCTGTTGTTGCATCTGGGAAAGAAACAAATACGTCTATGTTATGACATAAAAGATTAGCTCATGTGAGTGAAAAAGGTCTTCAAGCTCCTTCACAACAAGGTTTTCTTGGAGGAGTTAAAGACATTGAACTCCCATTTTGTGAACATTGCATAATGGAAAAGTTCACCAAAGTGAAGTTTGGGAAAAGGAAGCATTCTACTAAAAGAATTTTAGGTTATATTCATTTGGATTTGTGGGGTCCTACAAAAGTACCTTCTATGGGAGGTTCGAGATACTTCATGTCAATCATTGATGATTTTTCAAGGAAGGTGTGGATGTATCCACTGAAATAGAAGGATGAAGCTTTCGGGAAATTTCTTGAATGGAAAAAGCAGGTTGATAACCAAACAGGCAGAAAGATAAAGTATCTGAGGACAGACAACGGTTTAGAATTTGTGAATCATAAATTTGATAAATTTTTCAAATATGGGAGAATTACGAGGCATTTCACTGTTATGTACACTCCACAATAGAATGGTTTAGGTGAAAGGTTTAGCAGAACAATTTTGGAGCGTACAAGATGTCTTTTGACAAATGCTTCATTATCCTTGAAGTTTTGGGGGGAAGCTGCCCAAACAGCCTATTATCTCATTAGTAGAAGTCCGTCTTCCGCTTTAGGCCTAAAGACTCTTCAGGAGATATGGACAGGAAAAGCTCCAAGTTTGGATCATCTCCGAGTGTTTGGATGTTCAACTTATGCTCGTGTTAAGGAAGGGAAGCTGAATAAGAGGGCACTGAAATGTTTGTTTATTCGTTATCCTCAAGGTGTTAAAGGATATAAACTTTGGTGCTTGGAAGAGGGCAGAAATAAATGTATCATCAGCAGAGATGTGACCTTTAATGAAGCAGATATGCCATTTTATGTCAAAGAGTAGCAGAAACAGCAGACAGTTAATCAGATTGAGACAGAGGTTAGAATCGATTCTAAAGCACAATCATCAGTTAGTTCAGGCGAATCCAGTGATCAGTCATCCAGTTCTGATGGTGGACAACCTCAACTACAGAGGACTTTGATTGATGAAGGAGCTTTCAGTGAAGAAAGTTCAAGTAGCAGACCTATAGTACTAAAAGCTTACACGTGATAGGCCTCAGCGGGTGAGACAGGCTTCTACGAGGTATAGTTATGCTGATTTAGTTGTTTATGCTCTTACTTGTGCACCTAACAGTATTGAAGCAGAGCCTCTTACTTTTGAGGAGGCAATTGTATCTGATTTAAAGGAACAATGGAAGGATGCTATGGAAGCAGAGTTGTTCTCATTGCAGAAGAATTAAACATGATCATCAGTTCCAAGGCCTCCTAATCAAAAACTCATTCGGTCAAAGTAGATTTATAAAATCAAGCTAAGTACAGGAGGTGACAATAAGCTTAGGTATAAGGCTAGATTGGTAGCCAAGGGCTACACTCAGAATGAGGGAGTTAACTTTCATGAGATTTTCTCTCCGGTGGTGAGGCATTCGTCTATTCGAGTAATTTTATCTATTGTTGTTCACTTTGATATGTTTGTTGAACAGATGGACATCGCCATAACTTTCCTTCATGGAAAATTGGAGGAAGTGATCTACATGGCTCAACCTAAGGGCTATGAGGTGAAGGGAAAGGAAGACATGATTTTTCGTCTTCACAAGTCCATCTATGGACTGAAGCAATTGCCGAGGCAGTGGTATATTAGGTTTGCACCTTTATTCCAAAGCAAGGGTTTCACAGGAGCTCATATGATGTCTGCGTGTACTAGAAACTATCTCAGAAAGGTACATATATTTATCTACTTCTGTATGTAGATGATATGATCCTGGTGTCTAAAAATCTATGATCTCAAGAAACAATTGAGTAGTGAATTTGAGATGAAAGATTTAGGTGAACTGAAAAGAATCCTAGGCATGGATGTGAAAAGAGATAGAGAGAAATGTTTGTTAACCATTTCGTAGTAGAGTTATGTGCATAAACTTCTTGAGAAGTATAATATGTCTGGTTGTAAGGCAGTTTCGACAGCCTTAGTATCTCATTTATGGATTTCTTCGTCTCAGTGTCTTGTTACTGAACAAGAAAGGTTAGAGATGTCTAATATTCTCTATTGTAATGTTGTTGGAAGTATTCTATATTTGATGAACTGTACTAGGGCTGACTTGGGATATGCTATGAGTATGATAAGTAGGTTTATGTCAAATCTTGGGAAGGAGCATTGGAATGCAGTTAAATAGGTGCTTCAATATTTGAAAGGTAGTGCGAGTGTATCACTGTATTTTAGCAGAGATTGTGATAAATCAACACTGTTGGAAGGCTTCACAGATGCAGATTATGCTGCAGACCTTGACAAAAGAAGGTCTCTATCAGGTCACATTTTTCATTTGTTTGGTAATGTGGTCAATTGGAAGGTTGCTCTACAGTCAGTTGCTGCTTTGTCTACTACTGAGTCAGAGTATATTTCAGTGGGTGAAGCTGTTAAAAGGATAGTTGGTGAGTTGTTGTCGTAGGAGTTCATTCTTATCATGCGTTGTGATAACCAAATTGTTATTTATCTTGCGAAGAATCGATCTCATCACGAATGGTCCAAGCATATCGATGTCAAATTTCATTTTATCAGGGAAGTTATGGCCCAAAAAGATGTTGATCTGGTCAAGATTCATAGAGTTGAAAATTTGTCAGATATCGCTAACCAAGGTTCTTCTAGCCCATAAGTTTAAATACCTGTTAGATGGGTTGAATATTAAATTTGGATGATAGGGAGATTGAAGAATCAGCTTGGTACTTAAATATTTTTGTTATGAGGGAGATTTGTAAAAAATAACAAGGTATTTTAAATGGGCCTTATTAGGTTTTTTTAGTGAAATTAAAGGCATAGTGGCATTCTAGTAATTATGGGCAAATGACATTTTTGTAAATAAGCTCATCTTCTTATTTAGGGCTGAAAAAAATCATGAAGCACTTTGAGAGAGAATGCAGCCGGAAAGTGCAGACCACCTTGAGAGAGAGAGACAGGGTTGGTGGCAGGAGAGCTCGCCCAGCGTCGGCGACAAGTGATCTTGTCCGCTGTCGACGGTAGGGGATCTTGTCCGGCAATAGACGCAAGGCGGTGGTTTTGATTTCGACCGTGTAAGCTGCATCTGGCGAGAGACGGTGGTTTCGATTTTGGCCGTGTATGCTACGTCCGCATCCGGCGAGATATTCTAAATCTAAACGAGCATTAGTTTTATCCTTATTTTTTCCCTCAATATTTAACAATGTGCCTACTAAATTATCACAAATGTTTTTTTTTTCAATATGCATAATATCCAATTTATGTCTCAATAAAGTTTTGATCAATATGGAAGTTGGAAAAATATACTTTTTTTTATTCTAATTTAATTTTTTTTTATCACGTTTCTCTGGATGTTTGCTAAGCAAGAAAAAGTTTAATGAGTTCACCTCTCGTAAGATATTTTTTCCATCCACGAAAATTAAAGGAGGTCTATGTTTCACTTTTCCATCATATTATTTGCTCTTACACCAACTGTGATTCTTTAGAAGATAACGTTGATGCCCTTAAAACATTGTTTTTCCTCTTAGCTTTAATGATGTTGTGTCCTTTTTACAAATAGAGCATGCTTAGTAACCTTTGGTACTACATCCAGATAGGTCACCATATGCAGGAAAGTCATTAATAGTCCACAATAAGCTCGCGTGTAATTGAAAGTATTCACCACTAACACAATCATAAATGTGTACACCATCATTCCATAACTCTTTTAACTTTTCAATCAATGGTTATAAGTAAATATCAATTTATTTTCCAGGAGATTTTGATCCGGGTATAAGAAGAGAGAATGAAATTTGATTCTTTTATGCATTTCCAAGGTGGAAAATTGTAAGGAATGAGCACCATAGGCCACATACTATATGAAGTACTCATATTCCCGAATGGATTAAAACCATTTAAAGCTAGTCCTAAATGAACATTTCGTGGGTCTGAAGCAAACTGAGGAAACTCATGATCAAAATGTTTCCACCCTACAGCATCAACTAAATGTCGCAACACTTCATTAGTTTCAGCACGTTTATCTTTATGTCACCTCATTTCAGGTGCAATATGTTTAAATGCAAATAATCGCTTTAATCTTGGTATTAAAGGAAAATGTCGTAAAATTTTATGTGGAATCTTTTTACTTTTTTCATCTTCAATTTTCTACCGAGACTCAACACATACTGGACACTAGTGCCAATCGATAAATTCTTTCCAATATAGGATGCAATCGTATTGGCAAGCATGAATAGACTCATAACCTAGTCCTAAGTCACATAATTTTCTTTTAGCTTCATAAAATGAACTAGGTATAGATGCTCCAACGGGAAATGATTCTTTCAACTTCAAGTAACAAATCAAACGACTTATTAGTCTAACCGTTAAGAACCTTAATATGTATCAACTGTTGGGGTTGATGCCCCAGTCGTGTCCTGTAGTTTGTAAACAGTTTGTACGAACGCTTGTGATGTATAATATATGATATTTACTTCACTTCTTGATTTTGCTCATCTAAATATTTTATTTGTTTTACCACAAACCAATAAACTAAAATCCCCGGTTGTCTTTATGTAACTTAAGTATGTATGTGGTGATATACAAGTGAATCATGTCTTAAGTGATAACCAAAATGGTTTATAATAAATGAATATAGGAGGGAAACCTTATCCTAGTAACGCAACGGATGCGACCGCTTTGTGGAATAGTTACAAGTGTTGTGACTTGTCACAGATGGTCTGATCCTGACTATTCGTGTAGGAGACATGCGAGCGGCGTCCTATACAAAGAGTTTGTATAAGACCTGACCACGAAGTGTTAACGTCTCGTTATATAACACCGTTCATGACAGATACTTCACTTCACTAGGATGACCATAGGTAACATGACCTCAATCCTGAGTGAGTTGGAAACTCCTGCCATTGAGGGCGGTTCTTTGATTTGCATGGGTGTGAGTGGCCAAGTCGTCGACTCAAACCTACACCTTGGGGATTCGTCTGATTTGGGAGCTGGGAACTCAGCTACATAAGATGGAATTCACTCCTTCCCCGAAGTAGAGGCAAATAGATAGATGACTTCCTTAAGGGTTGATTCCAGGGCTTGAACGATATGGTGCCACACACCTTCTCATGGCTCGAGAGGTGTTCACACATAGTTGGACTATGTTGTATTGTTTATTAGAGGGATCAGTGGTACTTAAGGAGTGAGATGTAACTACATGGGCAAAACGGTAAATTGGCCCAGCTGTACTTACAAGCATCTGTGAAGGGTTATCGTACTCATGATTGGTTATATACAATGGACACAGAAATATATCTGTGGTAAGAAGAGTTCAGCTGTCAGTCTTTAGTGAAATACCTGACAGTTAACGGATGGTGGATCTCGTGGCTAAAGAGTTTAGTCAGCTATTCACGTACCGTTGGAGCTTCGAGCCATAGGTCCATAAGGTCCCCTTGGTAGCTTGGATAAAAGTTGAGAATCAGTTTTTGGGTCAGCTTGAAATGTTCAAATTGACTGGAGGGAGTTCGATTATATATGGTATAATTGAACTGTATAATTATATATGATGTGATTGACTAAATGTATGAGATACATCATTTTGGAGGAATTGGATATAAATATGATTTATATCAAGTAGAGGGGAAAACATTATAATTGATATCATATATCAAACTATATGATATCAAACTATAGGTTAAGAATATAATATGATTATATTCATTATTTTATTAATTAGGCGGTTATGGGATAATTGGCCGAAGTTTTCTTTGGATTCGTGCGAAAGTGGGAAGTTGAATTCAGTTCTAGTAACTGAAGAATAAAATGAAAATTGTTTTCATTTTGCAAAACACGCTAAATCGCTCACTGTGTGAAAACATTGTATCATTTAGTGTTGAGAGCCTATACGATAGCGTCCACTTAACTAAACGATCGCACACCCACATTTTTAAATGATCGCTTACTTTTACTAGACGATCGCTTAGCGCATCGAGCGTAACTAAATGATCGCTTACCTTTTGATAGATAATCGCTTAGCAATTACTACACGATCGTGTACCCCGACCTAAACGACCAAGCACCCGACTATACGATAGTCATTTCCTTTCTCCCACTTATTTGTTCGTAGTACACATCACTTTTCCTCCTCCTCTCTACCAATTCCATCAAAGTCCACCCTTTGGATTCTCAATCTGAGAATACTGAGGGCTTCAAGTGGTGATGTCATCCACGTTTTTTGTTGTCCGTGCGCTGCTGATTGTGTAGACGACCGTTGTGTTGTTAGGTGATTGCTTGCTGGACGAGAAAGAGTGAGAGGAGTTGCGCTCACGGTGAGACCGAGATCTTGTGAAGAAAGTCTTCAACTGGTACATTCTCTCGGTCTTTTGTTGTTATCTTTTAAAGATGCTAGTAATTAGTGTTTTCAATGCATATCTGTATGTTTGAATGTATGTATGGAAATTCTGTCATAATGAAATCGGAAAGATCCACTTCCGCTCATAGGTACTCTTATATAAGAGTTCCTTCATTATCTTCACCAAGAACAGCAATGAAGAGAATTATGTACAATTAAGGTACAACTGGTTACATGCTTCATTTATTAAGTCTTCAAATAAGCTTGAATTGTTATCTCTTTCTTAGGCATTGGTATGCATCACATTCTCATTATCTTCTTCATTTACATTGGCAATTGGATATTGTAGATCATTTATAATATTCAAAATTTCATTTTCTACATCTATAACATTCATTTTTGTTATACTTAATCCATCATCATGTGCTGATTGAGATGTGTGACTCTCTTATCCCCTAGACAAGTCGATTGGGTCTCCATGATATATCCATTAATGATATGATGGAGATATTCCATTAATGAATAAATGTCATTCAATCCCATTTATTGGCTCCCACGTTACATTCATACATTTTCTGTATGAACATCTCATTTTTCCCAAGATATTAACATGAAGTTTTTCAACTTCAATGAATCGGGCTACTCCTTCTGCATACTCAGTTAATAACTTGTTCCTAATCTTAATCTACTTTTTATCCATTCTTAATAATATATGTGATAAGTCGAACCTGTATGATTCAAACATAAGTTATATTAGAACTTATAGTTTCAATTTCTAAGTATTAATTTTTTCTTAGAAGAGTTGTTTTCTTTAAGAACAAGATTGGGTAGTGGAGGAAAATGAGTAATTAAAACTTAAACTTTTAATTACCTAACAACAATATTCAATCACAAATAATAAATCCAAGTTAAAATATATATTGATACTTTTAATTTTGTTTCATTTCTTTCTTGTTTGTGTTTATTTTTTTGGTGAATTTTCTCAATCATCCTTTCTTTTTAATCCTCTTTCTTTAGTTCATTCTTTGAGTTCTGGCATATGGGGTTGTGTTTTTTTTCTCTCTCCTTTTCTTTTGTTCCTATTAATTTCATTGTGGTTTTCAAATCTAAAGTCATTGGTTTGAATTTGGGATTTCATGGGTTTTGCATCTTTATCACAGGTTGCCAGTAAGAATTTAAATAAAAAGTGAAGCACTAAAATAGATAATAAAAAAAAATCACACACAATAATAAGAAAGTATTCCAAAAATAAATAATTTAATATATACCAAATATTATACCCAAATACTAAGTGATACATAAGTGTGTCTTACACTACATTTTAGAACGGGTCAAAGTTAGATGAACAACAAGTGAAAAGAAACTAGTTGATTTACAACATGAATAAAATAACGAAAGGAACTAGTGTCATTCTTCTTTAAACAATAGAGAGGATGAGCAGAGGGAGATACATATATAAATTATAACTGCATAAGTATATATGTTAGATGCAAACCTAAATCTAGGATATTAATAATATCAGCTTGTTGATTCGGAAAAAAATACGAGAAAAATGTTGAACAAAATATATCAAATACTAAGTTTAGTTGGGAGCCAAACATGCTAGTATCATAAAAACATATGACAACTGGTAAATAGTACAAGGACTAAAAGATAGTTCCTTATTTCATGGAAAATTAAGTTGTCCTAATGCCTAAAAATTGACCATAGAAACAAAGAAAACAAACGAAAATGAAAATACAGAAAGCTTCACTATTAGAAGAACATGATGTTGGTTACCTTAGTACAATATCGTTTTAGACTCTATTGCATAGGACATCAAAGAAAATTCGAATAAATTGAAAACCGACAAATAACAGATGAGGAAAAAATCTAACCAATGGCAAGAACCAAAAAAGAACTATAGGAGACGATGGATGAAGAGGCTAGCCTGCAAGGGGCTAGCAGTTGGGCTTTAAAGCTCGGCTGGCAAGATAAAAAGGGGGTTGGCAACTGGGCCCAGCTGACCTCTAAATGAGGTCAACCCAAAGATAATGGGATTGGCTACCAACCCCAAGCCCATTTCTACGCTCAATTGGGTTTGTTTTTCCCGGCCTTTTTTGGCTATCCATAAGATTTTCAAGAAAAGAAAAATTAATGGAAATTTCTTTTAAGATGGCCAGTTTAAAGGCTATTCATTTACCCAATTCCGTTTGTGCAACTCAATTATTACATTATTAAAGAAGCATAACACATTAAGAATAACTATCGATAAATCAAAAGTTATACTTCCACCCAAAAGTTGAGCACATTAAGGGCTGAAGTGCGTAACAACCCGAATAATGATGGTTCAGGTGGAAAACGGATAAAGTAATGATTAATGATGACTTAAAAGTCGAAGAGACAAGCTATGTTCAGTTATTGCATTACCAGTTAACTCAAATTCAAACCCGATTCTAACTTGAGCGTCGAAGTGGATTTGGCTCATACAGTGTTAGCTTTACTCACCTTTTTTTTTTTGCAGGATATCCAATCATTCTCCTTCAAATACAAATTTATCGTTTGTGCAATTTTCAGTATCAACCATTCGAAAACCAATTCGATTGACACGAATTTTTGGATTGATTTAGAAAATTCTCTCAATCCAATTTAACCCAATCCATCTCATGCACACCTTAACTTGTATTCACGTAAATTGAAACTAGTTCGTTTATCTTTTAATAGCAACACTCTGAGATAAAGTATATTGAAATTCTCGTAAAAAAAAATCCCACAAATCATTGCCCATTAAATAAGTCGGCTACGTGGACAACTAATGGGGTCCCACTCAGTCAGACCAATGTGGAACTCACTAATTGTCTCTTAACTGGCCAACATGGCATGCTCTTTACTTGCCACGTCGGCACGATTTTCAAAGTCCATATTCTTTTTATCCCTACACTCGATTCTATTACAAGTTATCCAATCTCGCGATCTGGACCGTTCAAAATTCCTCCTTCTCCAACCCTAATTTATAACCACATGATGTGGATAATCTGAAAAATGAATATTTGTCCCATAAGTCATACCATGATGCTGCAATATTGGGAGGCATTGCATTTGTATCTAACATATCATGCAAAAGTTTTTTTTTTTTTTTTTTTTTAGATCAGGCGTTTTCAGTATTAATTGGAGGTTAAAAAAACATTTTATCTTAATCTTTTAAGAAATTAACATTTTTTTAACTATTTAGGCTCATTTTTGTTTTTAATTTTTGAAAATTAGGTCTATAAACATTATTTTCATCTCCAAATTTCTTCATTTGTTATCTACTTTTTACAGATGATTTGAAAACCCAAGCTAAATTTTAAACTATCAATGATAGACGCTAGACACTTGTATAAGTGTCTAGCGTCTATCATTGATAGTTCTAAAATTTTGCTATATTTTGTAAATATTTTGGTTCATTTTTCTATATTTGAAAACAACACTTTTTAAAAACTCGTTTCTGTTTTTTAAATTTGACGAAAAATTCAACCATTGTACTTGAGAAAGATGCAAATAATTGTAATTTGTAAGAAATAGAGAGAAATATATTTAATTTTCAAAAACCAAAAACAAAAAAACAAAATGTTACCGAACGAGGTCTTAGTTTTTAGTTTTTTTAAATTTGAAAATTAAGTTATGAAAATTACTTCTATCTATTGGTTTTTTTATTATTTATTGTCTACATTTTAATATCGTTTTCAAAAATAAAAATAAAAAATAATTTTTGTAACTCAAGGAGGATTAACACAAAATTTAAAAAAAAAAATGAATTAGAGGTCATAAGTTATATTCATAGATTTAAATAATTATAAAATAATTTATCTCCAATTCACTCATATTTGAATTTCTATCGTAATTTTAAATAATCTTAAAATTAGTTCATTAATAGATATTTTCGATTCACCCTTAGCTTGAGTTCACAACCTATACTGTATTATCATAACATTTAAAACTTAAAACTATCCATGATTTTCTCTAATTGATTGATATCTATAGATCCAATAAATTAAAATTGGTAAATTATAAGAGTATCACAATCGAAAACTTAAAAATTTAAATAACATAAAAAATTCTAAATTCTAACGGTACACAAATTTGAATGATTCTAAAAATTCTAAATCAAAGTAATCAACGTAGTTAAAATCAAAATTATAATTTTGTAAAAATAAATAAATTTATCCATAGATGTCCTCGATGAAGTAAACAATTACATTTTTCTTAAATTATTCAAATATTTATTTTATTTAACACTTAATTATACACATATATTTTTCTTCAAATTCGACTTGAGCATGTATTTTCACTATAAAAAAAATATAAATAGCATTATTTGTGAATTTGAACATTATTTTAATTTCTTTTCTATCTCTATTTTTTTTCCAACTCATTTAGGAAGAATTACTTAATATTTTTTTCTCATCATACTTTGGTAGGATTTCGAGAAAAATAATTATTTAGGTGATTTGGATTGGGTTTAAATAGAATGAAGTGAAGATAATTATAAATCACCAATAACTTAATCTAAATAAATTTATTTATTACAATTTAAATTTATTGTATAAATACATGAACTATAATTAAATATTTGAAAATATAAAGTCTAAAATTCAACCATTTTTTGTAAATATAGATCGAAATGATATTATAATCTAAAAATAATTATGTATAGTCTTTTTTTTATATATATATATATATATATATATAATATGAAGCGTCATATATTGAATTTAAATAATATTGAATATGCAACGTCCTCTTTTTCTTTTCACGTGGTCAATTACTTTAAGCAAATGGATGCATGGGTTGTTTTATTAAATAATAATATCTTTTTTTTAGAATATGATTAATGTCTTGTTTTCTAGTCCCATATTTACTCATATTATATTAGTTGCATAATATATTTTCACATGTATTCGGTTAGACTAATGCATTAATGCGAGGAAGAAAAAACAACCCGTTTCTTTCCCTCCCTAGTTCCTCCAATTTCTATTTTATTTCTTTAATAACTATTTTATTTCTAGATTTTTATTTTTAAAAATTACGAGGGTTTTTTTTTTTTTTATATAATTTTTCGATAGCATTTTCACGTTCTTAAAGACATATTTGAATTATAAGTCAAATTCTAAAAATAATTATTTTTTTCTTTTATCGATTACATTTTGCTAGGCCACACTCATAAGAGAATATGATTTTTTTTTTAATTGTTGCACATTCTTTTTTTCGCCTATACATGATTTTTGGTCTAATCTATAATAAATATGTCATTTTGAAATAAATTAAATCCAATTATAATGAATTTTAGTCAAAGCAAGTATAACTCAATTGATATAAAGTAAACTAGATGTTAGATTAAGATAGTTATTGTTTTATTTTTTAAAATCCTACGAATGTTTAGTTTTATTTTGAGTATTAAATGTTTTTCGAGTATAAAAATTTGAATAAGTAAATAAAAAATGAAAAATTACATTTTAATTCTCATAATATATTCTTTAGTTATATATTTTAATCAATTAAAAATATAAAAAGAGCATTATAGTAATCAACTATATTTCATTATAATTTTATATAAAGTAAATAACATCAATGATTTTTTTTCCAATTTCGACTAGTTTGTAGTTAAAATATACATCTTCAAAAGATTTTTTTTTTTCGATTTATTTAATTACTGTCATGGTAGTTTTGGATCAATAAAGAATTTAAGACAGAATAAAATTATGAGAGTTACCTCATCTTAAAGGGATCCAAGAATAGTATTAGGAAGTAGACCCAGGAGAGTTCTATAAAGGTGTGAACATAGAAATTAGGTCATCTAGACCCAATAGGCCCACAGAGATTATGATCCTAATTCTAAAATGATGAGGAAGACCCTAGGTTCAAGTCCACTATATATAGAAACACAACGCTTCAATATGAGGTAAGTTCATTTTCTATCATAAATTGCTTGCTCTAACCCTTGTGGTGAAACTAATTTTAAGTATTGAAGTGTATGTGGCAAGCATCACACTAATGTGTTATTTTGATTCATTATTGATGACGTGTGAAGTTCAGGTGAGATTCTTGTCTAATTTTTTTTTAGTATACTCCATGTCGAGATTTTGCCATCAACCATTAATGACTAAATGTTGCAATTGGACCAAATTTTCATTGTGGGCGTCTGATGCAGAGCCTATATCCAATATCTCCTTATATGGACCATCCAAAGAAGGAAACTATCAACAGTTACTTATCTTTCTCTCCGGTCTCTCCTTTTCATTCTCTTTATTCGTTCTTTTTCCCCCCAAAAGGGTTTGTGGGGTTGATTTTCAAATTATGGCGACGGAATATAATACTTCTTTTGGTGATAGAGATATTAAAGAAACAACACCACCAATTGAAAATAAATTACATTGCTTTCTCAAATATATATATAGTCTTTAATTATAAATTATATTGACATAACGATCGTTGTGGGTGAATTTTAGCCCAATGAAATAAAGCTAAAAATCAAGAAAAATGATGATACGGGTTGAAAATGATAACTAAAGAACAAGATGGTCCTAGGAAAAAAGTTGGCTTGAATTGGCCCAAGCCCGCTTGCTTGGCCTCGACCGTCGAGCCTTGCCAAGTGTCTAACAAGATATGCTTTCCACATGCCTCAACCCACGAAATCATTTTGGACCCAAAATATAACTTAGAGGAGATACTCAGCCTCAGCATAGCCAAATAAAAAACCAAGCAGATTCTTCAGTCCGATAGGATATCTAATTATACTAAGGCAATTCTGAAACCTTAGGGAACAACTTAGGTCAACTTTCTCTATAAATACACTCGTATGATTCCATATGAGGTAATTTAAACTTTTGACTTCTTTTTTATTCTACAATTCTCTTACTGACTTAGACATCAGAGCCGTTTTTCTTTGTTTTGCAAGTTCTCTCTTCCTCGAATTACAAATTCAATAACTACTAGAATTGCCTAGAGGGTATAAATACCAAGGTATTCTAGATGAGAATCCAAAGTGAGTTGGTGGTGGAAGTATAACCCTTTCACCACACGCGCGTCGTCGCTATTGTCCGTCTGGATGGGTTTAGGTAATTGCACTTGTGCAAAAAAGAATTAAATTTTTATTACTTATCCTTTTATTTATAAATTGAATTTTTATTACTTAACCGCCCGGAACATTGGAGTTTATGTCCGTTGGAGATTTTGACTGTTGAAGTTTCTATTCAATGGAGATTTTTTTCGTTGAGTTTTCGTCCGTTAACGGACCTTTCCTTTCCGTCCATTGGTGTCCTTCTCTCACACACTATATAATATTGTTCAGATCTGTGAGAAAGGACATACAATTGAAGTTTATTCCTCCTTCTCCATTTGATTTTTACTGTTCTGAGCAACCTTCTTATTGATTCTAGTCTTTTTTTCGGTGAGTGCACGCATAAATTTGGAGGCTATGTTAACCTTGGGGAGCAACCAACATAAACAATTAACATTGAGGTCGCGCCATATTTGCTTTCAGGTAGTGGTTCTTCCACAGCGTGCATCAACTGTCGTGACATTTGTTTTGATACTAACTTCAAGCATAAATTTTATGTTAATTGATTTATATATGCTTATTTTGATATGATTATTGTGTTTTAGAGGATTAAACCATGATAATTTGTTTTTTAAAAGTTGATTTCATCATTGGTGTCAAACGACAAGATAGATTATGACTAGGGATTGATTATAGCTAATTTTTTATTCTAGAAAAGTTAGCCATTGTGATTTTGAAAGTTTAAATTATTAAAAATACGTGAGAGTTAAAATTTTGTTAATTATTAGAGCTAACGTAGGTTTACTAAAAAAATTAAAGCTAAAATTTTTAGTATAATTAAGTTTAGTTTTTGTTTACACATTTGCGAGTTGGTTAAGACTTAATTTATGTAGCATATAGCATTATCAAATTCACGTTGAAATTAACAAATTTATGCATTAAAATATAGATTTAAATTTTAAATTGTTGGTCAATTCCAACATAATTGGATGTATAAATGGAAAAATGCCTCACATTTGCTTTACTAAAGAAACATTTCAATTTCAAATCATTATGTGGACACCTCTCTAAATAAAGTAAAATTGCGACTTTTATTAAATTCGTACCTCTCTAGATGATTAACCAAATCAATCATGTATAGATATTTTATTATCTTTGATCGTTGAAAGTGTAACAACAATGACATTATGATAAATTAAGGAAGGATAATTAAGATTGAGATGTATTTAGCTATCCAACGATCTTTACATCAACATTGTTAACATGTTCTGTTGATTACGAAATTTCAACCAATCAGAAATTGCCACATCATTAATTTAAATCAATGATTGATAAATTTGAGATCAATTATAAACTCATATGTGTTTTCAAATTAAAATTAAAAACATAAAAGTTGACAAATCAAATGATAGCTACTTGTCTAAGCATTGATCTACTAGGCAATGTCAGCTCGTCCAATCAAAATATGCCATGTGGCTATTGGGCCCTGAACTAGATCATTATGGGTTTATTAAAATAAATTGAGTCAAACTTAAAGAAAAATCTATTAAAAATTAATTTTAAGTCCAAGCCCAGAGTCAACTGGCCCCAAACTCTTCCCAAAACTTTATAAATATGGAAAACCGCCCATCTCTTGATTCGTCCAATCAAAAGAATGAGGGAGCTAACATTCAGACATCTAGTGATCATTCATTCTGAAGTCAGAGAATTCAAAGAATCTCAACATTCAAATTTCAGAAGATTCAAAGACCAAAAGATTTCAACAAATTTGGCGTCTCTTCTTCAACGAATTAATCACCTCTTCTTTACCAAATTGATCGTATCTTCGCCATCTACAAATTGAAGACTAATCTCCCCTGATTTGAGAACAAGCTTACTAGCCTCATATCAAAGTTAACCGGTCAATAAGCCAAACGTCGATCCAAACCAATCAACAAGTCAGAGGTCGATTCAAATTGATTAACAAGTGGATGATCATTCAAGAAGATCAACAAGTCCAAAGGTCAATCCTCCAAGAAAATCATCCCCAAAGGTCAATGATCAACAAACTTAAAAATTTTATGCATTCGAAGGAAAGAATCAAAGAATAATTAGAGGTAGTAATACTTATACTACATATCAATAAAATCAAATTCATTTCCATGAGTTAATTTTTTTTTATCATAGTGGTTTGACAAGTGTTGCAAAGATACAATGGTAGTAGTTTTAACTTTTTAACAACAATTTGTTAGTTATTACTTATTTCCATTTCCTTACCTGACAAAATAATAAGTAAAATTTAACAACAATATGCCTGTATGGGTAATATTTACGGTAAATATGAATTAAAAAATTTAACGATATTAATATGGTGGTAATATGAATATAATGAGTATGCATTTGGCTAATACAAACATAATTCAATTGACACAAGTTTATACTATCGATCTTGAGATCAGAAGTTCGATTCCAAACGTCTACATATTGCCAAAATAAATAAGGTCCCGTTTGGTAATTATTTTATTTTTTAAAATTAAGCCTATATCATCTACATTTCTTACCATGACTTACATATTACTTAATTACAATGGTTGAATTTTTAGTCAAATTTAAAAAACAATAACAATTTTTTGAAAATTACTTTTTTTAGTTCCCAAAATTTGGCTTGATTTTTTAAATTATTGGTGAAACACACAGATAATAAAGAAGAAATTTAGAGGTAGAAGTAGTGTCCACAAATTTAATTTTAGAAAATAAAATAGTTGCCAAACGAAACATAAATAATTATGGTCCATATTATTCTTCTTGTCTAGGTACAATTACTCATATTATTTTAGAAGTACATGATATTTGATTATTTATATTTTTTTTTTATCGAAACATATAAATATATATTACAAGAACAAAAACTCATGTTGTTTATTTATTTTATTTAAGGCAAAAAAGAAAAAGAAAAAAACTCATATTATTTGATGCTATATCGATATCCATTTCATGAATCAGAAAATAATTATTTATAATACAAGTGGCCTGATATACTTTATATACATTATTATCCAGTTATAAACACAAATATACAATAATTAGACGTCACTTCAATGACACCATGTACTTTTAGGTACTCATATCATGTCCACGTCATAAAAATAATTATTTATAAATCACTAACGACTAGTAAAAAAATATAATTAAAACAATTTAAAAATGGATCATTTAGTCCATGATTTTTTTTTTTTTAAAAAAAGCTAATGAATCCTTAATTATGTCCAATAAGTCGACAAAATGAGTTTGGTTTAACGGTATTGACATGCCTTCTAATTTAAGAAGTTGGAAGATCAATCTCCACCCTATAATGGTTATACTATGAAAAATTATGTCCAATAAGTCATTAAAATTTTAAGGTCGTGTCCAATAAATTATTGATTATTCAATATTATTAAAAATTAAAAAACTTACTGGGTAGAAGATATACACATTTTTAAACTATGTGGATCTAATAGATACAAAATTAAAGGCTCATGATTTAAACTAGCTTAAACCTCGTATAGTAACGATTTTATATTTAGTTTTTTGTTTTTAGAAACTAGGTTCCTTTTCTCCTAAAATTCTCATAAGAAATACTTGAATTCTTAGTCAAATTCTAAAAATATAACAAGTTTTTTTTATTTTTTTTTAGTTTTAAATTTTGGCTCAGTATTTAAAATAAACATTAGTCAAAAGTGAATAACAAATAAATAAACTTATAGGTAAAAGTAATGTTTATAAGTTTAATTTTTAAAAATAAAAAAACTCAAAACTAATGCTGCATTTGGTAAGCATTTGATTTTTTTTTTTCCTTAAATTAAGTCTATAGACTATTTCCACCTCCAAATTTCTTCATTTGTATCTTTCTTTTTACCAATGATTTAAAAAACAAGCCGATTTTTTAAAACTAAAAAATGGAGCTTTTAAAAACTTGTTTTTATTTTTGAAATTTGATAAGAATTTAACCACTATACTAAGAAATATGCAAATCATTGTAAGAAACGAGAGAAAATCGGCTTAATTTTCAAAAACAAAAAACAAAAAACAAAAAACGAAATGACTACTAAATGGGGTGTCACGGGGCCTAAGGTCTTGTTTGATAAAGATTTCAATTTTTATTTTTCTTTTGTGCTTGTTTCCATCCAACTTTTTTACTATGGTTTTCACATTACTTAAGGAAATATTTCAATTCTTAGTCAAATTCTATATATATATATATATATATATATATATATATATATATATATATCTTTTAAAACAATTTTTTTAGTTTTCAAAACTCGACTTGAATTTTTAAAACGTAAGTAGAAATAGATGACAAAACATTAAAACTAATTGATGGAAGTAGTACATAAGCGTAATTTTTGTTTTAAAAAATCAAAAGCTAAGCCCTCATTTGGCAACCATTTGATTTTTTGATTTTTTGTTTTTGAAAATTAAGCTTATAGACATTATTTCCACCTCCAAAGTTTTTTCTCAGTCATCTACTTTTTACCGATGGTTTAGAAAACCAAATCAATTTTTGAAAACTACAAAAAAAGAAAAAAAAAAAAAGTTCTTAAAAACTTATTTTTGTTTTTAAAATTTAGCTAAGAATTTAACTATTATACTCAAGAAAGATGCAAGTCATTATAAGAAATGAAGAGAAAATAGTCTTAGTTGCAAAAATCAAGAACAAAAAAATCGAAATGATTATCAAAAAGGTCTTAATTTTTCAAAACTTGTTTTTACTTTTGGAATTTTGTTAAGAATTCAACTATTTTTTAAAAAATAAAAACCATTATAAAAAGTGTGATAAAATTAGTTCCATTTTTAAATTTCAAAAATTAAAAATTATCAAGCAAGACTTAAATGATTATTAAATTAGGCTTAAATGGTTAAAAATTGGAGCTACATAATTAAATTTAAATATAAATTATAAAATAAGCAAATTGAAGCAACAAGTTTTTTTTTTTTAAAAAAAATAAAATAGGGTTAAAAGGAAAGAAATGACAAAATTAGGGTAGTCTCATATATTTTAAGTTAGTCTTTTATCTTTGCTTCAACACCATCATTATCTTATTTTTTGTCAATAGTTTGACATTTAATCTTATTTCTAAAATTTATTTATCCAACCACTTTATTTTTTTAAAAAAAAAATCAAGTTCTTTAAATTTGTCATTAATTTAAAAAACTAGACCATTCTCAAACTTACTCCTCAAGCAACTAGCTTAGTTTGTGACAATGATATGATTGGTCAGAATTGGCGGTAAGGAGACGCTGGATTTTAACCCAATTCCCTCTCGTGTATTTATTTATTCTAATAATAATAGTAATTATTAATATATCTGGGCAGGTAATTTCCCCCATCCCCCATACATATTTTTCTGCATAATAAAATATTGTCCCCCACCAATAATTATCCTCTGCATCGCTCTCCACGTGGGACCACATGCATCCACAGTTGGTCCCGTTTAATTGCCACATCACTTTATTTACTTCGTACTGGGCCGTCCATTATCCACTTCATTTAATATCCACCGTGCTCTACGAATCACCAGAACAGCTGGAAATGATAATGGATAAATTATTTTTAAATCCTATAAAAACTTTTTAAATACTTTCTATTTTTGGTTCACCTATCTTTGTCTAAATTAGAAACGATCATTTTCTCCCTCCATGGACCCATGGGATCCACTCCCTAATGTAGCCAAGAATCTTCATTTCGGTGGAAAATGACACTCATCTCTTTTTTCAATAACCAAAAGATGAGATGGATAATGTATTATCCGTTCTTTTTTTTCAGTTATGTACTTTCGTTATTATTGTTATTACTATTTTGATACGTATGTTTGAATTGTTTGAATTTTTCTTTTATGGTTAATAACTTTTGTTGATGTTAAAATTCGTGAATGGGAAGTACATTTGACCTTTACATGACACCACATCAACCAATCTATGTGGAAGAGTGTAGAAGCTAGGGAATTTAAGATAGAAAGTGAGAGAGTATGGAAGCTAGGGAATTTAAGAGTGGTATGCAAAATTTAACTCTCATGGAGCTATAATGATGTATTTATACAAGAGGTTGACCTATGTCTCCTCTTATTCCATTTTTGAATTTAGTTATTTTATAATTAGATAAGATAATTTGTGATCTCATTGGAGACGGGTCTTGTATGATGATTGGACTCCTCGGCCTCAGAGATCAAGGATGGGTCGAGGGGTGGGTTGGCCCAAAGATCTTACTCATGCCTTGTGTGCTAATTGAGACTAAGACTGAGGTGGGCCAAATGGTCAACTCCCCTCTCCAGTTCATAATGACGTTGTCTTGATCCCGATCTACTTTTCTTTGGCTCAAAATCATTCCTAACATATTATATATATATATATACATATATATATATATATATATATATATATATATACTTAAATGATTTGAAAAAAAAAGTTATAATATTTTGATTTGAACTTCTAGGAACTATTCTCGAACATTTTAAACTATATTTTCTTTATTAATTACCTTAATTTGATCATTTAAATTTTACAAAAGATACTCAAGAATTTCTATTTAAACGAAACTTTTTGAGTGAAAATTAATCATTTTAATAGAGATTTTCTATGAAAAAAAAATCATTTTGAATTTCCTCTCTCATAAAACTAAATAAGAAATAATTTCCTATGGAAACTCTGAAGAGATCGTTTGGTTTGAGGTTTTAAAGATGCACAAGAATTAAAGATATTATGGGAATAAAAAGTTTGAAAATAACATTGTTGGGAATCAACGATGACTATGTTTGATTGTACATGAGAATATTATCAGAATTTTGTGGTAACAAATTCGTTTTGTATTTAATTTATAAAATTAATCATGGACACCTCTATAAAATTTGGATAGATTAATTGATAAACAATAAATTCAATTCAAAGTTTTGAAGAAAATTAATTATCTAACAATCGAATATAATACTAATTAAATTATTAATTAAAAGTATCTGTAACATGAGTAATTTATAATTAAAGTTACTTGATTACATATTTTGATATATCAATTTGTTATATAATTATAATGTATTAATTAATAAAAGAATCAAAATCAGCTTTAAAAAAATAAATATAACATTTTGTCACTACAAGAAAAAGGAGTTCTCCTGACGCCTAAATAGAGTGTCGAGAGTTAGATTGTCGAGAGAGACGGTCTCTCCCGACGCCGTAAAGGATCGTCGGGAGTTCTCCGCCCGTCGGGTGGCATTTTTTCCCTATTCCCCCTCCCCCCTAACCGGTGCCCCAAGTTTTTTCTTCCTCTCCCTCTCAAATTTTTCCCTCCTTCTCCCATTTTTCTCATTTTTCTTCACCATTTTCCCTCCCTCTCCCCATTTTCCCATCCTTTTACACCTTACCTCCCATTTTCTCTATTTTTCCCATCCCATTTTTCTCCCTTTAGTGTTTTTCCACCAACTCCTTTCCCTCCCTCTCCCATTTTTCTCCCATTTCCCCCCATTTTCCATCCATTTTTCCTTCGCCGCCGCCGCCGCTCCCCCAATCAACTGCCCGCTGCCGCCGTCGTCTCCTCGCCGATAATCTTCTTATTTTATTTTATCTTGTATATTTATTTAAATCATTATTTCACTTTTTTTTTTTGTATAAATCATGCCCATTAACAATATTGTATTCGCTTTTGTTAATTCTCTGAAATTGTTGTATAAATCATGTCCATTAAAATCATGCCCACTAAAATCTTCTCTAATTTTTTTTTTTTGTACAAATCATGCCCAATAATATATCGTCGATTTTGTAGAATATATTTGTTTTACAATTCTCTGAAATTGTTTAGAGTAATTTTATAACGAACATGGCATATGATGTTGGTTATTTGGAGCCTAAACATGCATGATTTAACATTTCGAAGATGTTGAATAGATGAAAGACCTATATTAATCTAAAAAATATAAAATAAATCTTTAAACCTCCAATTTTGTACTTTAACACATTTAATATTTTAAAAAAGTTTAAAGAATCTACTAGACATAAAACTAAATTTGGTGTCTAATAGAAAATTGAACTTTAAATTTTGTATCCAATAGACTTGTAAATTTTAAAAAATGTTGAATAGATGAAAGGCCTATATTAGACACAAAATTAAAAGCTTGGTGACGTACTAAATAAAATATTTGAAAGTTGTTAATTTAAACGGTCTAGGGACCTATGTGTTTATTTTGCCTTAAAAAATAAAAATTATAGAACTCAATATTTGTTCTCTAATCCAGATTATTGTTTTATATTATAAGTTAGTCAGAAAATATTTATTTTTAAGGATGAATAAAAAATGGATTAAACTAAGGAATAAGTTATCAGTGGAGTATAGAGAAGGAGTATCACAGTTCTTAGATATGGTAAGCTTTCATGTTAATGATTTCGGATGAATAAGATGTCCATGCAATAATTATATGAATTCAATTGGGGAAAAGATAAATATTGTGGAATGACATCTATTAACATATGGAATATCTCCCTCATATTGTGAATGGGTATATCATGGAAAGCCAGTAAACTTATCTAGAAGTCATACAAGTCATTCAATACAGGATGTTGAAGTAGATAGTATAGAGAGTAATGTTGTCAAAGAAAATGAGATGTTGAATCTTATAAATGATTTACAAGTTCCAATTGAAAACGAAAATGCAAATGAAGGAAGGATTGAGAATGAAATGTCCTTTAATAGTCAAGAAAGAGATACCACGAACTTACTTGAGGATTTAATGACCGAAGCACGTAATGAATTATACCCTGGGTGTTCACAATTTTCGTCCTTGAATTTTTTAGTGAAGTTGATGCATATCAAAGTTCTGAACGGCTGGAGTAACAAATCGTTTGACATGTTGCTGGAATTGTTAAAAGCAGCGTTTCCAGCTTGCACCTCTATACCTACTTCCTTTTATGAAGCCAAGCGAAAATTGTGTGATTTAGGCCTAAGTTATGAGTCTATTCATGCGTGCAAATATGATTGTGTATTGTATTGGAAAGAGTTTGTAGATTTGCAACAATGCCCTGTTTATGGTGAGTCTCGGTACAAAGTTAATGATGGCAAGGGTAAAAAAATACCACATAAGGTATTGCGCCATTTTCCATTGATACCGAAATTAAAATGATTGTTTGCATCAAAAGAAGACGCTTCTGACATGAGATGACATAAAGATAAGCGAGTTGAAACGGAGGATGTATTGCGACATCCAGCTGATGCAGAGGGCTGGAAACATTTTGATCGTGAATTCCCTCATTTCGCTTTAGATCCTCGAAATGTTCGTTTGGAATTAGCTTCAGATGACTTCAATCCGTTTAGACATATGAGCACTTCTTATAGTATGTGGTATGTGGTGATAATTCCTTATAATTTCCCCCCTTTGAGTTTTATGTGTGTTGGTCATTCTTGAGGCGTTTTGTGTGTTTTTTATGTTCGGGAGGTTACATGTTTGTCGTGGGGGTTGGGTAGAGTTTCATTACCACCCGTATTGAAGTTTGAATGTGTTGTGGATGTTTATCGATATAACATTTCAATGTTTTTATTTTATTGTAGAATGTTGTTCGGAGATGAGCTGGGACAATTGTTGAAGATGCTGTGTTCGAGACGTGTTCTAGATGTTGTTTTGATTTTACTTCTTTTATGTATTTATGATATGAATGTTTATCGACTTCGTTTGGATATTGTAATTTCTAGTATCAACTTCGTTTGGATATTGTAATTTTTCTATTTACTTGTTATAATATGGACTTCATTTTCGTTTTTTAATTATGTGAATATTTATTTGGTTTAATATGTTTTACAGGTTTTCAGGTGTAATTTTAAAAAATTACAAACGATATATTAAATTTTAATATTCCCCACGCATATAGGATCTCCCGACGCACTTTAAAACCACGTCGAGAGTTATGGTGGAACTCCTGACGCACAAACAACGTTGGGGGTTATGGGGGAACTCCCGATGCCCGAACGACGTCGAGAGTTATGGGGGAACTCCCGACGCACAGGTCTCCCATAACTCCTGACGCCGTATAGAAGTGCGTCGGAGATCCTCTCCCGACGGGTTTCTCCCGACCAAACTCCCAACGACCGTTTATTCGTCGGGAGAGCCTTTCCCGACGAATTTTTCACACTTTCCCGATGAAATTTGACATCGGGAGAAGTCACATTTCTTGTAGTGTGTCAATAAAAAATAATTAATTATAATTAATTAATGATAAACTAATTATAATTATTAAAAAATAATAATAAAATATTAATCATAATGATAATTGATTAATTACATATATAATTTATTAATGAATTAATAGTATTAATGCATTGGTTATTTATGGTTCATTATATGATTAATTAATTAATTAACTTATGAATATGAACTAGTTAAATTCAAATATTATAATTTAAAATTTAATTAAATTTTCTAAAATATAAATTTAATATTCATATATTAAATAATTTCAATAATATAAAATAAGAGAATGAATTTATATATTAAAAGAGGAGAGAGAGTGGACATCAAGAAAACTATCGTATAAAGAATGCATGAAAATAGCTTATTCTCATGCCTAAAGTTTCAAAATTTGTACTAAACAAGAGGATATATATTCCTTACTTATTTCTACCCTTATTTCCATCACAATTCCCTCAATCCAAACGCTTTCTAAATTATAAAAGATTACCTCTATAATTTCCATGAAATTAAACAAATAATTTTGCATATTAGAATATGGAGATTTTGGTATTTAAACTTCAAAATTGCCATTTTAATTAATTATATTAACTATTAAGGAATGAATATTTTGTTGTTTTTTCCCCCTAATATTCAGTGCTCAAGTGTTTGTACTCGTACAAGATGACTTTGTGTTGTGTACATGAATGTACATCAAAGTCATTAAATTGATTGAAGTAGAGTGTTAGATAAGACATCAAAATGAGTGTAGCTCAATTGATGTATAGTATTTATATTATCAATCTCGAAATCAGATATTTGATTTCCCACCCTACCTATTGTAAGAAAAAAATTGAATAAAGCATATACTCTTGATCGAAAGATAATAATTTATTTTCATTAAAAAATTATTGTACTACAAACAAAATATTATGTGACACAAGAACCACAAATATAATAGAAAAAAAACTTTAGTACCGTCAGGCTGCACCCATCTCTTATGCAACTCCCTCTATATCCAATTAATTTTTTTTTTATTTTAAAAAAATATTAAATAAACATATTTTTTTCGTGTGATTTGAGAAAGAGGAGTATGTAACTTGAGTGCAGTAAAAAATGCACCTATATATTACTCAATATAATATAATAATTATTTGGAACTTTAGAAAACTCAGCCAATTCAAGCATGCCTTTTTAGTTATTTACTAAATTTTAATAGTTTGATTTAATTAAGAGAACAAAGTTTAGAAAACCATTTTGGGAAGAAAAATGAAAACAATGAGAAAGCATAACTTCTTAAAACTAAATAATTATTAAATAAGACCTAAATTATCATTCCAATGTTAAATTACAAATTGAACTTTTAAATTTGTGTCAAATAAGTCTATGAAGTTAATGAAAAAAATATCTTATAATTTTCAAATTTATGTCTAATGTGTTCTTAAATTTTTAAAGTTTCTAATAAGTTCTAAAACTTTCAATGTTGTACTTAATAAGTAATTGACCTATTTGATAGTTTTTTAAATTATTGAATTTATTAGACAAGAAATTAAAAGTTTAATGATTTATTAGAAACAAAAATTTAATGTGACATATAATAGATTCTTTAATTTTAAAAGACGTCGAAGATGTTAGAGATTTATTGGACAAAAAATTAAAAGTTCAAAAATCTATTTAACATTTTTAATGTTCATGGACTTATTCGACAAAAATTGAAAAATTAAGGGCTTATTGGATATATTTTAAAATATCTTTTAAAGCATATGAACCTATTAAATAGAAACATGAAAGTTTAGTGTTTGTTTGATAATGTTCTCGTTTTTTCATTTCTTGTTTCTTATTTCTCATTTCATGTTTCTTTTTTGTTGAGAATTAGAAACATAAACATGTTTGATAACTTTATTTCAATTTCTTAATTTAGTATATCTAATATAATAAAGTATATAATATGAATTATTACAAATAAAACCATTATAAAAAATTTATAATATTTGATACGATTTTAGGCCCAAACCAAATAATAATAATAATAAATTATTATTATTATTATTATTAGTATAAAAATAAATTTTATCTTTGAAAAGTTACTTGGAATGTGGTCTATCACTTCAATCAATTCAAGTTAAATAATTCCGGTATCATTTGACATGATTTTTTTTACTAAATTAGGTAGGCCGGTATCATTTGACTTGATTTTTCTTAACCATTGAATGTTCGATCATGATTTCATCTAAATTAGACTGATTTGTAAATTATTTGATTAACTTTGTAAATTAAAATTTTGACAATCATTAATCTATTGAACAATGTGATACATATTGATGAAAATAGAAAGAGAACAGAGAAAGGGCACGCAATGGTTTATGTGGAAAATCCTAGAAGAGGGAGAAAAAAATCTTGATATAGACTATTTCTTACTAGAATCGATACAAATGATACAAGGAGGCTGCACATATAAATAAAAAAATAGAAAACCCTAAAACACTGTTAATAGACAAAAATGCCCCTAGGGTAACAAACCCCTACTTTCAACACTCTCCCTAAAGTTGGGGTGTAGATATTATAAGGCCCAACTTGCTAACACAAGAGTCAAAGTTTTGTATGGGAAGCCCTTTTGTAAGAACATCTGCGATTTGTTGACTGGAAAGAATATAGGGAATACAAATATTGCCACTATCAAGTCTCTCTCTGATGAAACGTCTATCAATTTCCACATGCTTTGTTCTGTCATGTTGCACTGGATTGTTTGCGATGCTTATTGCAGCTTTATTGTCACAATAGAGTTTTATTGGGAGATCACTATCTTGATCGAGATCAGTTAGGACCTTTTTCAACCAGATTTCTTCACATACCCCTAGACTCATGGCCTTGTATTCTGCCTTGGCACTGCTTCTGGCAACAACTCCTTCTTCTAAAATCTTTTAACTCATGTAAACTTCTTCTTCTAACTCTCCATTAAGAAAGACATTTTTCACATCAAACTGATGGAGAGGCGAGTCTCTATTAACTACAACTGAAAGAAGCACACGGGCAATATTTAACTTTGCCACTGGGGAGAACGTCTTGGAGTAATCTATTCCGAAGGTTTGAATAAAGCTTTTGGCAACAAATCTTACCTTGTACCTGTCAATCGTTCCATTAGGCTTGTATTTGATGGTAAACACCCACTTGTACCCAACTGTCTTGCGTCATCTTGGAAGGGTGACCCGATCTCAAGTGTTATTTTTCTCAAGTGCCACCATTTCCTCAATAACCTCAGTTTCCCATTCAGAAATTTCCATTGCTGCATGTATACTGCTCGATATCGCAACTATGTCCAGGCTCGTAGTAAGAGCCTTGAACTCAGAAGACAGATTACTGTAAGATAGGTAACACTGCAGTGGATACTTCGTGCAGGTTAGGTACCTTTCCTCAAGGCAATGGGAAGATCAAGAGAGGCATCATGCATTTTCTTCTCATTTGACTCTCCACCACATTCAGCCTTCTACTAAAGAGTATCATCTTTTGAGGGACTTTTTTCACCTTCAAGGGTATCATCTGTTGGAGTAGATTTTTCAAAATTGTCATCATTTTCACCCACATCCTCGTTGTATAAGGCATCCTTGGTACAATCGTCAGTATTGTCATCATTTTCTCTGTTTTACCCACATCATTTTCAATACAAATGTTCTTATCATCAGGGGTAGGAATACCAGTACCTGGAACTGATGTTTGGTTTGACTTATGAACTAGAGCTGGAGAGGTGATAGGCGACACCATTCCTTTCTGAGATTCTTCCTATAGTATGTTATCCACGGGACTTGTTCAGTAGGAAGAATAGTCTCGTTAACACTTACGATGGGTTTGGGAAGGGCTCCTAGGTTCAGGTAACACTAATGAACTTGGACACAAATTAGTCTCTTCACTAGTACTCTCCCCCTGAATATGACTAATGGGGAAGAAGGGTTGATCTTCAAGAAAAGTAACGTCCATCGGGACGAAATACTTTCGTGGAGATGAGGGATAATATTTGTACCCACGTTAATGAAGAGGATACTCAACAAAGACGTATTTCTGAGCATGGGGGGTAAACTTGGTGCGATTAGGACCATGGTCTGGACAAAAACGGCACATCCAAACACCCAAAGAGGTACATCAGGGATAAAACAGTTATTAGGGTAGAACTCCTTGAAACATTCCATAGGGGTGTGAAACTTTAAGACACGGGAAGACATCCGATTTATCAAATGAGCTGTTGTTAAAACAACGTCTCCCCATAAGTAGGACGGAAGGGAAGTTGACAACATAAGGGAGCGAGCGACCTCGACAAGATGACAATTTTTTTGTTTAGCTATCCCATTTTGTTGAGGAGTGTGCGAACACGAACTCTGATGGACAATCCCCTTAGAGACTAAAAAATCTCGAAACGAATTATTGAAGAACTCATGACCGTTATCACATTGAAGAATAGTGATTTTCGTATCAATCTGGGTTTCTATAGCAGTGTAGAATTGTTGAAAAACCAATAATTCATACTTATTGGTGAGAAGGAAAACCCAAGTAAGCCTAGTGTGATCATCAGTGAAGATCACAAACCAGCGTTTGCCAATAGAGGTAGTAATGGGTAAAGGACCCAAACAACACTATGGAAGAGAGTGAATGACTTGAAGGGGTTATAAGGCTGAGAGCCCAGTGAGACAAGAGGTTGTTTAGCCCGAATACACACATCACAAGTCAAAGCAGAGATATTAACATTGTGAAATAGATAGGGAAATAAATATTTCATGTATGAAAAACTTGGATGTCCAAGACGATAATGCCACAACATGTAATCTTTTTCAGAAGTAGAAAAACACGATGAAAGTAAACTAGTCCTATCACATATTCTAGAAGAAGTATCTGCAGTAAGGAAATAGAGCCCCTGTCATGTCGGGCAGTGCCAATTGTCGTCCTCGAGCTCAGATCCTGAAAAACAATAGCATCGGTAAGAAAGTGACCTGACATTTCAAATCTTTCGTAATCTTACTAACAGATAATAGATTATAAGAACCTTTTGGGAACATGCAGCACAACTTGTAGAGTTAAAGTCTCAAACGGGGAAAGATGGCCTTTCCCTGTCACAGGAGCAAAAGACTCATCTGCAATTCTAATTCTCTCATTTCTAGCACTTGGACAATAGGAAATAAGCTGGTCAAAGGAGCCGGTTAAGTGATATGTAGCCTCCGAATCTAGAATCCATAGCTTGCTACCATTCATACTAATAAGGCCAAAGGATTGGATCGTACCTGACTGGCAATCACGCTGACACCCACAGCACTGGAATTATTTGAAGGATACTTAAACAGAGAGCTCCATGAGTAGCGGAAGAAGATAGTTCTAAATCCCATTCATAATGAATATAACAATTACAGTCTTTAACAGATTATGCATAAATATAAATTACAGCATGCTACAAGAGGATACAAGGGATAGAGTATGCGTACCTTTGAAGAACTATTATTTAAGTATCCCTCGACCGATTTCCTATGCATCCAACAATGCACTCGAATGCAACGAACGGAACAACCAATAGCACAAACAACTGGATGCACCTCAAACCCAATCGAGTTCAACTCGATCCTCGAACTGAATTAGAACATCATCATAAGTGTTACCTTGGTATTCTCGATATGAGAATCCAGGAGTTGTGGGCTTTGTATAATCTAGGATTGAGGAAGACATGAGGTATACGATCGAGTAGACGATCAAGTAAGTGGGAGATAATGAAAACTGTCTAACGTATAGACGATGTACTCGATTGTTTAGAAGATGAAGCCTATCGTATAGACTTTTGCTACTTGATCATGTAGCAATGATCAAACGAGCAACTATCGTATAGTCAACTCTTAGCTTAATCGTGTATGCTTTTAACGCTATCGCTTAGTAAAAGCACTTTTTACTTGATAGCCTTTTTTCATGAGATTTTCCCAAATGAATCAACAACTAATTTTGGAAAACAATTTTTCTTGTTATCTCACGGTTACCATAAAACCTCAAATAACCTCCCACTCAAATCGGTTATTAGAGAAAAAGAATTAATTATCATGTAATTAATATATTATAAATAAATATGATAACCAACTTATCATATTATATTTATAACCTATAGTTTTAATATTTCATCATATGAAACATATAAACTATAGTTCTTTTTCTATTTTATGGTACTTAAAATAAATCATATTTATATTAATTTCTCCAATTAATGTATCTAATACATCACATCAATTATATCACATATAATTGAATTTTCTCTTGTTAATTTGAACACTTCAAACTAACCCAAAATTTGATTCTCAACTTGAACCCATTGAGCTACCAAGGGGACCTCATGGATATGTAGCTTGAAGCTCAAACGGTATGTGAATAACTAACTAAACTCTTTAGTCACGAGATCCACCATCAGTTAATCGTTGGTCACTACACTAAAGACCGACAACTGCACTCTTCGCACTACAGATATATTTCTGTATCCATATGACCAATCATCAGTGCGATAACCTTTCACAAATCGCTTATAAGTACAACTAGACCAATTTACCGTTTTGCCCCTGTAGTTACATCTAACTCCTTAAGTACCACTGGTTCCTCTAATGAACAATAAGTCGTAGTCCTACTATGACTGAGTTCTCTCTTCTAAAGAGAAGGTGTGACTATTATGTTCAAGACCCGGAATCAGCCCTTAAGGGAGAAATTTATCTACTTACTCCTGCTTTAGAGAAGGAGTGAATTCCATCTTATGTAGCTAAGTTCCCAACTCCCCAATCAGACGAATTCCTAAAAAGGTAAGCTTGTTGAGTTGACAATCTGGCCACTCTCACCCATACTAATCAAAGAACTGCTCTCATAGGCACTTACAACACTTGTAACATCTACAAAATGGGTCGTATCCATAGTGTCACCAGGATAAGGTATCCCTCATTTATCCTTATACTACAGATCATTTAAATTATTAGTTAAGGCATGATCCACTTATATGTCTCATATAAATGCTTAAGTTACATGAAATAACCACGGATCTTAGTTTATTGGATTTGAGTAAATGCATATTTTATTAATAACAATGTGTGTACAAAAAGTTTATAAACTACGAGACCACCGGGAGAATTAGGACAACAATCCTAACATTATTCTGGCTAGTCTCCTGACTCTAAGGCTGTGGACCTCCATTTGCTGACTCACTCATCAGTGCTCATCAAGAACCTGATTGACACTGTTTACTATTAGGTGGGCGGCCATGCAACTTTCAACATTGGTCTTTGGTGTGCCAAGGCTTCTTGCAGTGCTAAAAAACTCGGGGAGACTTATTGTTCTGTTTGTCATTAGTAAGGCCAAATGTTTTAAATGCAGCAGAACTAGTCGACGAAATCAGCATATTATTCATGACATTGGACCTGTCTTCCTCAAGGAGAATTTCAGAGTAGACTTCCATAAGTGATGGTATTAGACGATGCCCAAGTATTCAACTTCCTACAACATCAAACTTAGAATTCAGGCCCGCAAGGAAATCATAGACCCGATCAATATCCTTAGACTTGAAATTTTGGACTCCCCACAAGGACAGTCCTAGACCATCTCGCGACATAAGTCCATCTCTTGCCAGAGAAGAGACAACTTGTTAAAGTAAGCCGTCACATCCATCGTTTCCTGTTTGCATTCGTAAACTTGTTTACATAAAGTGTAGAGTTGGGAAGCATTTTATCGTTTAGAATACAACTTCTAAACAACATCCTAAATATCTTGAGCAGTAGTAGCCTACAATAGAGATTTTTCGATTTGAGGCTCCATACTACCTACTAAAACAGATCAAAGTAAATAATCCTCTCCCTTCCATATATGTTCTTGAGGATCACCTGGTCTAAGTTTCAGAATGTCACCCATTAAGTACCCGAAATTTATGACGACCATCAAGGGCCATCTTGATAGATTATGACCATGAGAAATAATAAAGCCTACAGAGTTTCCCATAGAACTAGACAATAAATTTGCTGTAGGAAAAGCAGAGAAAGAAGTTACCGGATTTCCTGAGTAAATTGGTAGATTGAAAGGGAAGTTTGACTGAACATTCAAGGTCGTTCTAAGAGCTTTTTCGAGGGCAACTATTTTTCGCTGAATAGATTCGTTTTGCTGCTTAATCTAAAGTTAAAGTTGGGTGAATTGATCCTGGACTCTACTGCCTTGACCCTGAGGATAGTGAGATGATGACTCCCCAACTTCAAACCCACCAACCATAGGAAACGACTGACCCAGGCTGCTGTTCAAATCCGGCTGGAATGGAGGTAGGCTGCTACTCGGCGCTAGGTAGAAGCCACAACTTGGATCGGCTGGAACCGGTTGGGCTCGTCAATTGGGAATTGACTGCAGCTGGGAAATTGGTTGCACGGACGGGGCTACTCCGATCTGCTGATCGTGGATAGTCAAAACCACGGTGCTGGCTGGTTGACGCGAGGACAGGTCGTGCTGGGAGGCATTGATCGGCTGGATCCAAGTTCGCTCCGATCGGCTGCTGCCTAGTCCATTCGGCTGGTTGTCCGCTCGACTGATTGCTGGTGTTCGATGGTTGGGCTGATCTGTTAAGATGCGGAAGAACGGTATGAAAATATCGTTCAACGACATTCTGTACGATAATAACTCAATGGTGGCTAGGGTTTCATCTCCATGCTTTGATACCATGATGAAAAGAGAAAGAGAAAAGAGAAAGGGCACATAATGGTTTACGTGGAAAACCCTAGAACAGGGAAAAAAAACCACGATATAGAATATTTCTTATTAGAATTGATACAGATGATACAAGGAGCCTGCACATATAAATAGAAAAGTAGAAAAGTAGAAAACTCTAGAGCAATGTTAAAAGACAAAAATGCCCTAGGGTAACAAACCCCTACTTTCAACACATATATTTGTAAATCATCCAGATGATAAAATCAAAATTATTTCAAAAAGAAAAAAACTTGGTAATGAAAATATTTAGGTTAAAAATGGAGTGTACCCACGTTTATTAATTCAATAATAAACTTTACTTTTGTTCCTTAAAAAATGTATATGTTCCTCGTTAACAAATCATACACACAAATAAATCTAAAACAACTTTTTTTTCCCCAAAAATTAATGGTAAAGATGAGACATTTTATTAATTTATATGTTTAATAAAAAGAATGAAATTTTCAAAAATAGAAAAATAAGGAAACTATTTACAAAAAATAGCAATTTTTTTATCTTATTTGATAGAGTTCGATGGAAGACTATCAATGTCTATCAATAATGGAAGCTGATAGAATAATTGATAAAAGTTTATCATTGATAGATGCTGATTGAAGTCTATAAGTGTCTATCAATATTTTTTTTTGTTATTATTTTTGTAAATGGTTTGACATTTTTTCTATCCGTAAAAATATTTTTTTAAAAAGAAATTACAATCCTACGTAAAAAAAAATAATATAGATTTCTAAAGTAAACAATAATTAAAACTTGATGAAAAAAGAGAGAGAGAGAAAAGATGTGTAGAAAATATATAGAGATATGAGTGAAGGGGATAAGAAAGAAATAAGAGTACGTGTATGAAAATGGAAAAAAAAAGCAAAATATTTTTGTTGAATTCTTAAATTTAGTCCTTTTTAGAAATATTTCTTAAAATTCAGAAACAATTGAAATAGTTTAAAAAATAAATATATCTTTAAAAGAAAATGAGAACAAGAATAAAAAGGAAAACTATAACGTTATCAAATAGATCTCAAGCCAAACTAACAATTTAACCTAATTCAATAATAAATAGATATTTCAAAAGAAGAAAAAAAGAATTCGATATTTCAACTATTGAAATAGAGTAAATTGAAAAACAAACATGGTAAGAAATACATAAAAAATAAAATAAAAAGCGAAAACCAAAAACATCTAGAAATTCTTTTACTATTACTATTTATTATTATTATTATCGTTGTCGTTAAAATAACTAATCACACCGCTGATAATCTAAAAAAATTTGTTTGATACCGACAAATTAAACATGCAGAAAGATTTTAAAAAAAATCTATAATTTAATTTGTTCGTTGTACATTACTATTTTTGCCCTTTTGGCATTTAGATTATTTTATTTTTAGTTAAACAGCTCTATAAAAAAAATCATTTTTTTTATATTCCTAAATTTGAAGGAGTATATTATTTAAAACTTTAAAAATAATTATAGTTATTAAAAAAACTATTCATTTAATTTTTTATCAATAAGATAAAGATAATTTAATTAATATTTAACTAAAAATATTTATTTATTTATGTCTTAAGTGATTAAATAATTAATTAAATTGAGATAGTGTATCATTTAAAACTTTAAAGATTGTTCGTTGTACATTATTGTTTTTACCTTTTTGATGTTTAGATTACTTTATTTTTAGTTAAATAGCTTTATAAATAAAATCATTTTTTTTATATTCCTAAATTGAGGAAGCTTATCATTTAAAACTTTAAAAATAATCGTAGTTCTTAAAAAAAACTATTCATTTAATTTTTTATCAATAAAATAAAATAATTTAATTAATATTTAATTATTGATATTTTAAGTGATTAAATAATTATTTAATATAATATATTAAATAATATTAAATTTAATTTGTAAATATATTATTTATTCTCTTATATTTAATTAAATAATTATTTTTTTTCTCATATATAAAATTAGTAAAATAAACTAATATTTTAAAAAAAATAATTATTTTAAATAGTAAAACTTCTAAAAATATTTTTAAATATAATAAGATGTCAATGTTTATAGTGGACATTTTACTATATATTTATAAACAAGTTAATTCATTTTCTTTACTCTATTTATTTAAACTCAAATATTATTTATGTCAGACATTTAATATCATACGGTGAAGTAGTATATGCAATCCAAATGGGATGAAGTATTTATAATAATTTAACAGAATAATAAATAAGAACAATGAAAATTTTAAAAAATCTTTGGGAAAGAGAAGTGCATCGATTTGGGCACATAACCGTCAAAAGCCCAACTCGTCCTTTTCCGTTCTCTTTCTCAGCAAAGAAGAGAGAGAAAATAGAGGGAGGAGAGAGAGAACTTATCCTGGAGCTTGAAGGCAGCTGGTCAGTTTGTACGGAGAAGGCGTTCACATTATTCACAGTTCTAACAAAAATCCAACCACAAACTACCATTAGAGCTCATTGAAATTCAGCTTCCATGAAAGACAATCGACAATTGGAGCGGCCATCGGGAAAAGCTTCCTGCCGTTAGGAAACAGACGAAATAAGAACTTTCGCGATTCCAATTTTTTGACAGAGATTTCAAGAAATTGGAATTGTTTTCTTGATTCTGGAATTTTGTTCCACCGACCTTCGATTCATTCAGTTTTCTTGCGGTTTTAAAGCGTCAGGGATACGTAATCAAACTGTAAGAGCGGTTTTGAGTTCTTGCTGCTGTTCCTGTTGGTTAAGCAAACGGATTCGAATCAGGTTTTGTTGTTTTCTTAATTTTTGATTTGTTTAGTAAAAGAGGATGAATCGCTGTGTTCCTGATTTTGAGACCGACGAAGATTTACCGCTTCCTTCTTCTTCTTCCGTGCCATCGCGCTCCAAGACATCTTCGATGTGGGTGTTTCTCTTTGTTTATTTCTTTATCCATTGTTTCTTGATTCTAGATTCATTTCATGTTTGGTTTAAATACACAGGTCAGATGGCGAGGTAATGGAACTTCTATGGCAGAACGGTCAAGTGGTAATGCAAAGCCAGAACCAGAAATCGAGGATGAAAGTACCACCGTCTACAACCGCGGAGCAAATCACGAACAGAGACACTCGACCTATGAATCAAGAGGAGGAACCGCAGCTTTTCATGCAGGAGGACGAAATGATTTCGTGGCTTCATTATCCTCTTGTCGATGATTCTACTTTGGAGAATAGTTTCTGTGAGGAACTCCTATATCCTTCGAATCCTCAGAGCATTGAGCAAAACACCGGCGTTTCTGAACAAGTTCGTACTAGTCATGGCATGGAGTTTCAGCCGTGCACGGCGATAACGACGACGGCGACCTCAACGATGGCTGCTCGGCCGCCAATACCACCGATGAGAAGAACGGAACAGGAAACGAAGGTAAATAGTTTTGGGCTCTTCTCAAGGCACGCACGGAGGCTCGAATCTGGTCCGTCGAATTCGAAGAGCATGGTAAGGGAATCTACAGTGGTCGGTTCGACTTCGAGCAACACAACGGTGTTGACTCTCGAATCTACGGGTACGAAATTACAGAGGACGGCTGTAACCGATACATCAAGTGCTGATTTAGCCTGCACGGTTATTAGCGGTGGTGGAGTAGCGGCTACGTCGACTGGCAATGGTGGAGAACTGATGAAGATGATAGTTGGTGAAACAGAATCGGTTCAAAGGACGACGAGTCTCGAGGATCGGAAGCGGAAAGGGAAAGAAACGGATGACTCCGATTACCTATTCTATAGCACGGTGAGTCTTCTATGAACTCGGTTAATCTGGCGTTATTCAATTTCTCGTTTTATTTTATTTCCCTTTGATTCTTTTTTTGAGACGATTTTCCCCTTTGATTTATTACTCATCCGATTACCATAAACCATATGAAAACAACCAGACTACATCAAATATTTTTTTTTTAAAATTTTATTTTACTAAAGTTAGCTGTGGGAACGACATAATTGAGTTATGAGGATGGGCCCATTTTCTCCGTTCCCTAGAACCTCCAAGCTTTTAGTATTAAGCTGCAGTAGTCGGTGGCTTACTGATTTCCCTCACCTTTCTCCATACTCTGGAATTTCCCCCCATCTTGGGCCGTATAATGACGTGTTATTAACTCAGATTCCCTGCGATTAATTTGGCATGGATAATGCTTTGACCTATGGTCATGTTTAATCAGAGATTGAAATAGGATGTTTGTTTCATTGGAACCCTAGGCTAGGCATTTGGATTATCAACACTCGTGTATCTATCTGTCCATGGGATGGTAATTTGTCACTTTGAGTCTGGATATTCATATCCATGAGATGGGGGATGGATTTTGAGAATTTACATCGCATAATCTTCTCTCTTTTTTGATGTTCGAACTTCTTACTTTACATTCTCGTGAAATGGTGCATGTTTTTTCGGATTCTAAATGACTTATATCAATCACATAAATTAATCTAGTTTGATTTTAGGCAGTCAAGTAACAGAACTATTATATCTAAATATGGTTGGGTTTTTGCTTATAGTTCAAATGGTTAAAGCCATGTAAGAGGCTCAATATCGGAGGATATAGTGTCTTTTACCATTTGAGCTTTGTTCAGTTGATAAGTACCATATTAACTTAATTTACACCCGATGAATAAAATTTATTTTTATAAGTAAATTTAGTTTAGATCAGTTTTTTATATTGAATTAATTTTCGTCCAAAAAAAAAAAAAAGTAAATAAGTCCGTACTATTTTTTGGTATAAATTAATATACCAAATAAAATATAAAATACTAGGATTGACCGATGTACCAAAAGTTTAAAGGTGACCATCTAGGAAATGTTTAAGAAATTTAATTAGCTAACTCAAATATGCACTTGCAAAATAGTTTAGCTTAATTGGTTAAGGTAAATGTGATCAAGAGGGAGAGGCTTAAATTTGTTTTGTTCAGTTTATCTATTGTATTTTTGTTCATGTAATTGCCAGAAATAGCTCAAAATATTATTTTCAATAACTATCCCTGTGACTAAATTTTCATTATACAAAGTCGTTTTACCTTTTTGTTTGTAATTCACAAATTGTAGTTTGTACACAACCATATATATAACCACTCAAATGGCTCGCAAAGCAAATTTCTCACCCCACTATTCAAATTTCAAAACAACTTTCCTGCAAATGAAAACTTGAACTCGGTCAAGTTTCATTCATATTCCGGTTGGACAGTTATTGTAATCCAACCAGAACGCATGAAAACTTGAATCTCGGTTAGGATTTTTTGGAATATCCCGGGAAATGATTTTTTATTTTATTTTTTTTATTGATATTCTTTCTTGTTCTCGTTTCCTGCTGAGATTGCCACCGGGAAAGCATATGGAAACAAATTTCTTAGAAAGGGCTATTTTTACTCTGTTATTTCTGTTGATTACCCATTATTTTCAGTCATGATATGGTACTGGTAGTGATTCTGATAATCAAATTATATATAAAAGAAAAGAAAAGAAAAGAAAAGAAACGTGTGCAGAAAAAAATTCTGAATTGCATGCCAGAGAGCAATTTTAATAGCTGGTCAAAGTTTTCATTCATAGGATAGAGAGTTTGATGGTCGCTGATACCGAGTAATGGTGATAAATATAAAACTCATAGAAAATCTTTGTGATAAGGACTAAGTTGGTGCTCTAAGCTGAAAGGGACTATCGAATATAGCAGGCTTTCTATTCAGATGGTTTCGAGGTCAAAGGAATGCTGCTATGTTTGAGCGAGAATACTTGGTTTGGATGCATATTAACTAGAGTCATGCGTTGGAGAGATGCTTTTGTGCGAGCGTGTCAAACACCTAGCTTGAACTTGTCGTGTGCTAGGCCAGTGATTTTTGCGAAGAGCTAGCTTGACTTTGAATGTGAACATATGTGTTAAGCATATGAAGGAATAGTTCCCATATACTTGATGTATAATTAATTTAGATGAAATCTGCCCGAGAAATTTTGACAGAACCTGCGAAACAAGTCTAATTAGTTAAAAATATGTCAAGAAGATTTTTGCAGACAAATCGTATGAGACTATAATCCTAAATTTTCAGGCACTTGGAATAAATACCTTAAGACCCGGATGGAAAGATAACTGGGTGTGCTTATATAGGTGGCTGGTTTCAGGTTCTATATGTGATTCTGAAATATTGTGCTTTGAGTGGATTCTTGCCTGCTTCTTCTGCGTATGTAAATTCTAATGCTCATGCTTGATGGGGCTACTGCTTTGGTGCCACTTTCTAGATTTTCAAGGTTTCATTAAATATTTTAACTTTATAAACATTTGCCAAAGGACGTTGAATTCGAATCAACTGATGCAAAGAAGCAAGTTCGTGGATCAACCTCTACAAAGAGATCTCGTGCTGCTGAGGTCCATAATCTCTCAGAGCGAGTGAGTAGTTTGCTGCTGTTTGGACCTCCTTTGATCATATGTAAAGGACAGTGTAATTCCTTCTGTGTTTTTGTTATCTGTCTATTCATGGAACATGAACATTCATCCCTCCATTACAGAGAAGAAGAGATCGAATAAATGAAAAGATGAAAGCATTGCAGGAGCTCATACCTCGGTGTAACAAGGTGCATATACAATTATCGAGATAATTTCCAACCACTGAAATCAGTGCATAGATCAAATTATTCTTCGTTCACTGAGATTTGGTTAATATTTTCTCAAATACCAGGCAGATAAAGCTTCAATGTTGGACGAGGCAATTGAATACTTGAAGACACTTCAGTTGCAAGTTCAGGTTTATTATATCTATCGTGTTCATTTAAAAATCACATTAGGCGTATATTTTCATGCTATTTAGATGCATGGTTTCCTTTCAGCATGATTGTTTGCTCAATGTTGCACTGTTCCTACATTTTTCACCGCACTACTTCTGCTTTCTCACTTCGTTTTCAAATTGTTATATGAAGAGAAGTATGCACAAATAGGGAGAGAGGGAGGTTGAACCTACCACACTAACACTTGACCATTTGGGCTATACTCATTTTTTTTTTCCAAGTATGAGTACATTTTAAACTCTGGATGGAGTTCATTATATCTGTATTTTTCCAAGCTTTATTTTTAGGAACGCAAACGAAGTCCCATATTGGTTGGGGAAGGGAATGATCATGGGTATATAAGTGTGGACAATCATCTTCATTGGTATGAGACATTTTGGGTGGTTCCAAAAGCAAAGTCATGAGAGTTTACGCTCAAAGTGGACAGTATCATACCATTGTGGAGATATATGGAGGTCAGACCTTGTCATTTACTTAGACATCCCATTTCTATTTACTCTTAGAAAATTGGGTGGAGCACTCGTGATCCATATGGTTTTTTCCTTTCAAGTTTGTAACCTTGATTCACTAAGTATTGGATGATGTCTGGATTTATTTTTCTCTCATTATAAACTGGTGCACGGTTTGTAAGAATAATGAGAAGCTTATACACAATTCCTTTGAGAAGGTGTGGATGAAGGAAAATGTATCGGGAAAAAACCTTTCATTACTATTGTAGGAATAGACATAAAAATAACGGAGAAATTAAAAGAAAGTAATAAAATTGGGAGTACAAGAATTAACATGGAAAAACTCCTAACAGAAGAAAAAACCACAAGCTAGAAAAATTCCACTATATAAAAAATTATTACAATCACACAAAAATCTCTTCGACCCCAATTACAAAAAAACACTATTTCAAAGTATTATACAACTCACACAGCCAAGCTAGGAAACCGAGCTTAAAGTGTTTTAAATTGGGATAATTTGGAATTAAAGGCATAAACTCCTTTTATAGTGCTTGTAGCCAATCACTTTCTTGAGCTTTTCAGATGTGGGACAACTGCCCTTCTAATATTTTGTTAAAAGCCAACAAATTTCATCTTTGCAAGATATTTGAAGAGTCCATAGTTTCTGTTGCAACCATTATCTTCACCGACAATCATAATTCTCAACTCAGAGAATTATAACTCACTCCATCAAGAGAGTTGGCCACTTGAAATACCACCTTCCAAGATTTTTCCTTTTTTTTTTCACATGTTGAACCTTGCTAAAATTTATGGTGGAACTTCCACCTACTTGACTCACCCGTAAGTTCTTCCACCATTGATACAACTTCCATCACACACCTTGCATAACCGGCAAGCTAATGCGTTTGTGCAAACTTGTGGAATTGCTAACATCACATCCTTTATCATGATAAAGGTGACATACTATGAGGATGAACACTTCCTTTCTTTAGAAGAACAAATCTCCATCTTCCGTGATGATGGAGACGATGTTAGTATCCAATTTAGAGTCCTTTGATGAATCTGCTTTATTAGGACAATTCTTTTTCATGTGTCTAGACTGTCCACATGCCTAGCAAACATTTTTCTGCATGGACTCGTTCTTCATCCATTTGCTAGCTATATGTATTAAATCCTCCTATGAAGTATGCCCTTCACTCTCTAGTTTTCTTTCTTCTGACAAAATTTCACTAGTAGTTTCAGCAAAATCTAAAGTTTCTTTCTCGTACATCAAGATTGGTTTCATGTGTTCAAAAGAAGGGGGAACCGGTGAGATGAGTCTGAATGCCTTATTTTCATCATCTATCTTCACTCGATCACCTCCAACTCAGAAACAATACCATTGAGAATATCCATATGATTTGAGATTTTCTTACCTTCCACCATTTGTTGCATGTGCAACTGTTTCTTTAGGTACAACTGATTTGAGATGCTCTTTGCTTGATACATTTCCAACTTCTTCCAAAGCCTTTTGGCTATAGAAATTCTATGCACATTTGCAAGAACATTCTTAGTCAAATTTAGCGCGATTGCACTTGCAACTTTCAAATCCATTTCCTCTCAATCTTCATCGTTCTCGCTGGTGTTGCTGGAGTTCTTAAAACCTCTACTAGAATGACCGTTGGACTCGCCTAGACCACCATCACCGCTCAACTCTTCAAAAGTACCAATACTTGGTCTTTCCTTTAAAGCTTTGTGTAATCCAGATTGTATTAGTATGTCCTTGGTTTGCACTTCCCACAAGTTAAAAAGTTGATCCTTCTATCAAATTTTGTCACGTCAAACTTTACTAGACTTATAAAGCTTGACCTATTTGCTTCACTCCTAACAAATATGCAAATAGTGAATAATCCATACTATTGACACTATCGTAACTCGTTTCAAAAATTCCTTTTTGATGTGGAAGTTCAGACAATGTTGCAAATCTGCATCCACAGAGCATACTCATAAATTCAATGAACTACTGATGCCACTTGTTGGAAAAGAATCTTCCCACTACTATAGCAAAAATAGGCAGAAGAATAACGGAGAAATTACTAGGAACACAAGAATTAACATAAAAAAAACTTTAACCCCGAAAAAAAACAACGGACCAGAAAAATTCCACTATGTGAAAAATTATTACAACCACATGAAAATATTTTTCCAAACCCAATTACAAGAAAACACTCTCACACATCTGAGCTAGTATTTTGCTAAAACACAACAAAATGGTCACACTTGATTAGATGAGAAGGTTTATGTACAAAATGGACAAGATCATACCATTATATAGATATGTAGATAGATTCAATTTTTTGTGCCAAAATGAAAATAGGATGCAGTTTAAATCAGGATGTACAATGGGAGGATTTTCAAATTTGATAGTTGAGAGTTGTGAGTGTTGGATTCAATCAGGTTTGATTGTCTACGATATCCCAATTTCATCAGTTGTGAATTTGTCTCCCTTCTCCATGAAGGTTAAAGTTACAACGACCCTGATTTGTGATTTTACAGCATCCATGGTTTTCAGGATGACACAAGAATTCTCGACCTAGGCAAAAATTTTTTGAACACCAAAATAGTATTTTTCAACGTGTGACCAAAAATTCACACGTCGCTTGACTAGCTCTGCAATTCGTCAGGTTTGAGATCAAACCTACCTCCTGGCTTGTCTTCTGATAGTAAGTATTATTCTTTTCAATCAACAATCAAACCTACCTCCTGGCTCATTTTCCTGATTGCAACTATTATTCTTTTTTTCCAACAATGCCGATAAAGATTTCAAAGAAGAAAATTGGAGAGGCATCTTGTAAATATTCGAAGATTGCCTATTCAAGACAATCCTTGGTTAAATTCTACCCTGCACCCCTTTTTTTTATATATAACCTGTTGATGTATGCGTGAGAGCCCTACTTAGAGATATATTAGGATTATTAGTAGGATATTAGTAAGAGTATAAGGGTAATTAGCTAGGGGTGCCTTGATTATAAATAGTGTGTGTTAGGGACCTTGGAGGGTTTGAAGATTTTAGTAGAATTTCCATTGTGGGAATTTTGGGAAAGTGTAGTCCTCTAGAAAGGCTATTATACTGTAATTTCTTTAGATATTGTAACAAATATTTCTATTTTTTAGTTTTCTTTGTTGTTCTTGAGTGTGTGTGTGCGTCTTTTTTTTTTTTTTTTTTTTTTTTTTTTTTTTTTAGGTGGTATCCTAACCTTGTGTAAATTTTGAAATGTCCAGCTTTTTATTGAGTTAGAGAAGTGCCCAACTATTTCTCTTCTTGTACTAGTTAGAGGTCGTTCTCAGTGGTTGAGAAATAGGCATTAGTTAGTTTAGAATTGTGTACAAGGTAAAAGGGGAGAAGAGATAAAGTGGTGAGTGACTGAGACAGGAATTTCAATCTTTTCTTTTCTTTTTTTTTTTTCCTGCTGATTCTGTATCTCTCTATAGAAAAACCTTACAGCCATGTCTTAAATGAAATCGGCGGATGAACTATTAGTACTATACGAAACAAATATTCTATGAGACCCGATAGCATGGTAGAAAGAAATATATGAATCTTTCCACAATACTATCGAATATTATCATTGAAGTTTATAAAATTGTGTATAAAAGTAGAGATTGAATATTGATCCTTTTGAATATAGATAAATTTACTATATATATCTTAGGAACCGTCTCGTTTTCTTTTTTTCTTTTTGTCAAGAAAAAATTATGGTAGACTAGCTTATAATGAATGAGCCCAATGCATTACATTTTAGGTCTGTGAAACAGTTCGGATCATTTTGATAATGATAGATTTGAACTCTTTCCCCGAGAAGGTCTATGATTGGAGTCCGCATAGTTTAAGCATGGATGTTGTAAGTGAATGTAGGCTCATCGCCGAACCACTCAAAACTGTGTGTTCACTGCTCCTGCGTTTAAAGCTTAAACGGTGAACTTGAATTTGTGATCTCCTCTACTATCAGCTTGATTATTCACCACATAACTAACTATTGGAGACAGACTCATGCTGACCACCATAGACCCTGCTCTTAAACCTTCCTCACTGCTGGAACATTCTACTCTTTCTTTTCTCGCTGCATGATCCCTTCTTAATCTTGCAATCAATCCTTTCCTTGCAAGATTCCTAATATAAATTCATTTACTGAAATAAAGTTCTTAAGACCCTCCTCACCCGTTCTTGTCCTCAAAATTAAATGAGGAATGGTTGTAGCATGACAAACGTGGTACAGTATGCATGATAGGTAATACGGATATTGACCAGTTCCAATGCAGATGATGTCCATGGGATGTGGTATGATGCCTATGATGTTTCCTGGTGTCCAACAATTTATGCCTCCAATGGGAATGGGACTTGGAATGGGCATGGGCACCGGCATGGAAACAGGTGTGAACCGTGCCATGATGCCGTATCCTAACATGTTAGCTGGACCGATGTTTCCGAGGCAAGCTGGAGCTACTCAACTTGGACCAACTTTCCCTTTTCCACCCTTTCATATGGCGCATGTTCCAAATACCGATCCATCAAGAATTCAAGAAACAAATCAGGCAGATCAAATGCACAGTTCGTCAGGAATGCAAAATATAAATTCACCAAGGGCCTCGAGTTCACTTGATGGCTACCATCATTTTCTTGGTTCCCAACAGATGCAGGTGCCAGCAGCATCATCACACCCTTCCCCACAGGTATCATTATAACCAATTGTGTATATCATTATAGTTCTTAAGTGCATATTTTTTACTCTCTAATTATTCCACAGAATCAACCACCAGCCCCGCTACCAGGTATGCACAATCAACATACTAGTCGGAGACTTGAAAACATCAACAATCACGAATCAGGGTGCTCTACCATGGATCCATGTAAGCTTTCATCTGAATGTTATTCTTGTTTCATTTGGTGCCTAAAGTTTCCTCTTCCTATCTCTTGAAATGTTGTACCTTTATTTATTCATGAGCAGCTCAAGCTAACTCTAATCTTAACTTTGTACGATGATTGCAGGTTGAAATTGGAGGAAACATAGAATTTCTTAGATAGGCCCTACATTACACGCCAGCAAAATTTTGTAGCTAGGTAGAGTTTGATTAGAATAACAACATAACACAGGTTGACATGTAAATTATGCATAGTTCAAACCATCATCAAGTGAGAACAACAGCTCCTTTTACAATTTTCTCCCTTTTCTTTCTTGGTATTTGTTTGAGTTTTTACACATGATGATGTAAACTCTCAGATAACCTCACCCTACTTATTGGCTGATCATAAGCTAACCATCACTTGAGATTATATCTTATAAATATTAGGGTGGGTTGGAATGACTTCATAAGTGCTTAAAAAATGTTCTTAAGCACTTAAAAAGTTGTCAAAGCAGGTAATTTCTTTTCGAAAGAAAGTTCTCTTTTGATGGGATTTTCTGCATTTCCAATGACCTATTGAAACTCTTGAAAGTGGATTTCTATTGTTTCATCTCACGTGTTTCTTCTTTTCTTTTCTTTTCTTTTCTTTTCTTTCTTTCTTTCTTTGGTTTATAGCATGGAAGAGGAAGAAGACAAATGATAGTGAAGAGAAGACTGAGCTGAATGAAGAGAATTTGAATTGGATTTTGGAGTGACCAAGCATAGATTATATAATAAGTATTTTAGCATATTCAATTTAAATTTTGATATTTGTTTGTTTCCTATTGATTATAATTTTCTATCTATTGTGTACTACTAGATTTGTTCTCCTTAGGCAAAGGAAACAAGGGTCAATCACGTTTGAGTTTGTTTTCTTGTCACCTTCTTGATTTTAAAGGCAAGGTTGGTTTTTCCCTCACGATATAAGCTATACCAAAATGTTATGAAGCCGGGAAAGTTGGATATAAAAATCCTGCCAATAAATATGACTCGAAGAACTATACCTCAAGAACTCAAAAACTAGTAGCCTAATGTAGCCTAAATCAGTCTGGAAGTCGTATGGGTCGTTTGTTTCATGGAAACTCAAAATTCTCATAGAATGAACATTCAAATTATTGCGTTTGTTTTGAGATATATAAGATGTCCATATATTTGGAGACGTTCAGGCATCTTAGGATGTTTTTATGAAGATATCTTAAGGATTTTGGATGCCTTTACGAAAGCACATGTTTTCAAGATTCTCATGTTGAGGGCATCAAAATTTCTCTTTTACCCTCCTTTTTAATTTTGTTGAAAAAAAATAACATACAAAAATAATATAAACTATATTATTTTTAAAAAAATTCAAATTAGCAAAACAGTTATATAAATTCATATTTTACTAAAATAATTATAAATTTATTAGTAGTCGTAAATACATTCTTTGAACATGAGGTAAATTTAAGTCACTCTTGAGTAGAAATTCTTCTAAACAAATATAGATATCCAAATTACCTGAAAAATATTCCTATAAAACAAATATATGGTTATCTAAAGATGTCAAACATTTGTAATTATGGACATTAAAAGTTGTTTGATAGAAACTTATTTGATATTTCTTGTTTTTTTTTTCCTTCGTTTTTTTCTCTGGTTATTCTCTTGTTTTTTTTTAACAATATAATATAAAAGGAGAAGATATGTCTTACATTAAACATCGAAAAAAATATCAAAAGTTTATTGTCATATAATACAAGTAAGTCCCGATGAAAATTAAATATAATAATAAATTGTATCATATTCTTCTAACTCGAATCATTTGTTTTAAGTGATGCCAAGTCAAATTCAACTTAGTTATATTATTATGTAAATGACGTGATTGTAAAATATTAAAGTTAAGTTAAATGAATGTTTTAGACGACAAAATTTATATATATTGTAAAAGTCTACTCGATTTCAGATATACTAAAAAATTAGAATTAAGATAATATATAAACATGTATATTGTAAATTTAATAATAAGTTGAAATATAATAATAAAAAAATAGTATGCCTATTGAAATAAAGTAATATATAAATCTAAATATTGGAGAATTTTAAAATTAAAAAATAAAATAAAAATATAAATACAGTAAATGTTTTTGTAAATAGAAAAATTAATAAATAAAATATAAAAGATGGAAATTAATATACAAAACAAAGAATAAATAAAACTACTTTGAGAATTCAAATTTGAAATACAAAAAAAATAACATTCATTTTGAAAACTAAAATAATATATAAGTGTAAATATTGGAGAATTTTAAAATCCAAACGAACAAAGTGTTGAATCGAGTCGTACCAGATAGCATGATTTGAACACACAACCAAGAGGTGGAAGGAAATTGTGGACATGCCAAACAACCAATAGGCTAAAAATGCATTTTACTAAATTAAAAAACAGTTTAATATAAGACAGAAACATAAATGGAAGAAACTAATTTTTGTAGTTTCTCAAAATTATCCCATTTTTTAGAAACAAAAATGGGAACAGTTATCAAACAAGTCTGTTTCTTGAAAAATGCTTGAGAAACATAAACAAGAAACAAGAAATAGAAAGGTTATCAAAAGGGCCTTACATTACACCTAATTTAACATATTTATAATACTCCTCCTTAGATGCCCATTATATATATGAAATATGCTTCCTTAAAATCTTACTAGGAAAAAACCCAATGAAAAAAAAAAAAAAAATCTCAGTGAAGAAAAAAAAGTATATATTTCATATAATTTGATACTCTTAAAAAGAATACATTATATCAACCCCCCTCCCCCCATGAAAATATCACTTGTTGAGTCGTCGCATTCCAATGTTGTGCACAAATTTTTCAAAAGTTACGTTTGGTAATAATTTTGTAAATAAATCTGATAGGTTATCCTTCGAATAAATTTGTTGTACAGTGATGTCATCATTTTCTTCAAGATCACGAGTATAGAAAAGCTTTGATGAAATATGCTTTGTTCTATCTCCTTTAATATATCCTCCTTTGATTTGAGATATGCATATTGTGTTGTCTTCATATAATATCGTTGGAAGATTTTTATTAGAAGACAAACCATATGTTCCATGGATGTGCTGAGTCATTGATCTTAGTCATACACATTCTCGACTAGCCTCGTGAATTGCATGAACTTTAGAATGATTTAAGGAAGTGGCTATTGCGGTCTGTTTCACTGATCGTCATGATATAACAGTTCCTCTACATATGAATAGATAACCAGTTTGAGATCTAGCTTTGTGTGGATCAGATAAATATTCAGAATCTGCATAGTCAACTAGATCAAAATTTGATTTATTTGAATAAAACAAACCCAGGTCGATTGTTCCTTGGAGATAATGAAGTAAATGCTTAATTCCGTTCCAATGTCTTTTTATTGGAGAAGAACTATATCTTGTTAATAAATTTACTGAAGATGCAATATCTGGTCTTGTATTATTAGTAAGATACATAAGTGCATCGATTGCACTAAGCTTTGACCATCATCTAGATTTTCTCTTACTTTATAGTTTAAATATAATTTAACTATATAAAATAAAAAAACATATAGTATGCATTAGAATATGAAAAAGTAATTATAAAACATTTGCATTATCAAATACACATAAGTCCAATGCAAAATTAATAACTATAATAGAATTGTTTCTATCATTCATATCTGCTAAAATTTGGTTTACAATATTATTTCTCACTCAAATCATTTGTCTTAAATGATATTGACTCAAATCCAATCCAATTATATTATTATATGAATGTTGTGATTGTAAAATATTAGAGCGAACCCCTAAATGAATGTCTTAGTAATAAAATTTATATATTGTAAAATTCTAACCGGTTACAAATGTACTAAAAATAATAAATTTAAATTTTCAATAATATATAAATATGTATATTGCAAAATTCAAAATTCAAAATTATTTAAATATACATATTGAAAATTTGAAATTTGAAAATCAAAATAATATATAAATCAAAATGTTAGAAAATTTAAAATTCAAAATTCAAAAAGATATTTAAGTATACATATTGAAATTTTGAAATTTAAAAATTAAATAGGGTATAAATCTAAATATTGAAAAATTTAAAATTCAAAATTAAATTAACATATGAATATAAAACAAAAATTAATAAAGAGATAAAGAAATATAAAAAAGAAAGAAATATAAAATAAAACAAATAAAGTGAAATTGTCTTACATGAGAATCTAATCCACAGAGAAAGCCATACATGGTCTTGGATGCACCTATGTACGAGCTATTTCTTGTTTTATACTATTTCTTGTTTCTTGTTTGTTCTTTTTTTTAGTATATATAAAGATAGGAAAATAAATCAACAACGTTGTGCTCCGAAGCTATCTTCATGACAATCACGTCCCCTCGATGCATAATATCTCGGATGAGATGGTATTTTCACTCTATGTGCTTGCCACGCTTATGACTCCGAGGCTCACGGAAATTCGCCACAACACCACTATCATCACAATAAAGGGTGATGGGCCTAAACATGTCTGGAACAACTTCCAGATCAGTCAGAAAACTTCCTGAGTTAAACGGCCTCCTTAGCAACTTCACAAGTCATTACATACTCAGCCTTCATGTTGGAGTCAGCGATGCACCCCTGCTTAGTGCTTCGCCATACTACAACCTCTCTGTTAAGAGCGAACAATGATCCTGAAATGGACTTCCGAGAATCCTTATCAGTCTGAAAATCAGAGTTCGTGTATCCTGTAAGGATCAAAACCTTAGAACCATACATAAGCATGTAGTCCCTCGTTCTTCAAAGATACTTGAGGATGTTCTTGACGGCTGTCCAGTGACCCTGTCCTGGATTAGACTGATATCTACTGACTATTTCCACTATGTAGCAGATACCAGGTCTAGTATATAACATCACATATATCAAATTGCCTACAACATATGCATAGGGGACCCGTCTAATTTCCTCAACCTCTTGAGGTGTCTTAGTGTTGGGTTTTATGTCCTAAAACTCGTGGTTTGTAAACAATGGAACTTATTCTGAAAAATTCAATAAGGTGTTATTGAATAGATGTTTTGCTTAATAGAAATCCAATAAACCTAAAAGTCCCTTGACTATTGGATGAGTACTTGAACTTTATGTGGAGACATAAAAATGGATCAGGTTCGAGTAAATAGTCAAAATGATCTATATTATATGAATAAGGTTGAGTTTCTTATTCTGGTAACATTATTGGATGTGACCTGCTCTGTAGTTGTTACAAAGAGTTGTAAAGTGTTACAAACGAAGTGATTCTAATTCGTTCATGTTGGGACATGAGGAGTGGGAGTGTCCTTGTGCAAAAGGGTTTGTACAAGATCGGACTACGAAATTAGGCACTCTTACTTTATAACGCTGTTTACTGTTTAAGACTGACTATTTCAAAGCAATGACCTAGGTTACTTGACCTTAATCCCGAGCTAACTATGAACTCCTGTTTATTTGGAATTATCCTTAGATTTGCATAGGTGAGGGTTGGCTCAACAGCGCCGGCTCAATAACTTGCCATTTCAGGGGTAAGACTGGATAGATAGCTGGGGACATAGGGTGCAAGACAGAATTCACTCGTACCCGCTTTTAGGGATAGTAGAGAGAGGTTGTTCCCTTAAGTGTTGATTCTAGGTCTTGAATAAGGAGCCCCACCCTCTCATTGGCCTAAAAGGGACTCGATATTGTTGATTGAATCACAAAATAATTGTTCATTAGGGAATTAGTGGGGACTTAAGAAACAAGAGGTAATTTCGGGGGTAAAATAAATATTCGATCCAACCGTTATTACGAACAATCTGTGAAGGGTTGACTTACTAATCATGATTATATCGAGTGGACATAATATATGTACAGGGGAGTTCAACTATGGGCTTTAGTGGAGTGACCCATTAGTTAACGAATGTGGATTAGTTCAGTCTAATGAGTTTAGCTGTTTAATCTCGGATCGTTGGAGCCCATGATCTGTAAGTCCACGAGGTCCCCCTACTAACTCAGAAATGGATTAGCTCTAGAGTAGCGTGATAAGTTAATTTGAAACGTTCAAATTAGAATCAAACGAAATTGGAGAATATACATATATATATATATATATATATATATATATGATTTAAATATATGAAAATGGAATTGTGTAAAATTAATTTAATATTGGATATTAAATTAATTAGAATTATTTAAATTGTTTAAATAATTATTTATTAGTTTTATTAGAAAATTAATTTATGAAATTAATTAGTAAAATTAATAAATTTTGATTTTAGAAATCAAATGTGATTTTAAAATCAATTTTGGATTTTGGAAATTGAAAAACACAAAAATGGGAAATTGGATTTTCCAACTCCATCTTCAAGTAACTCACTAACAACCCAATCTTCAAACTTCATTTACTCCAAGCATGAGCTGCATCTCAAGCAGTAAATCTCTTTGCATGATGATCTGCAATATATTGAAGAGATTGGAGTGATTTTGAAGCAAGGTAACTGATAGAATTTTAGCTAAAAATTCGTGTGAAGAAAGTGCTATTCATTGCATTGCTGCTGTGAGCATTCTCCAAGTTCTCTTTGTTTCCAGCTTATTTTGAGTCTCACAACTCAATCTAAAGCACCAAGAGAATAGTAAGGAAGATCTTGTGGTGGTTTGCACAAAGATTTGGAGGAATTTGCATTTGGAAATCGAGATTTCAAAGGTTCTTCAAATGTATATCTTAAAACCCATTAAATTCTGTTTGAGCATGTTTTCGTTGCTGCCAAAATCAATCAATTAAAGTGCTTATCGATCCTCGTCGCTTCCACTACGTGCTGGTACTATCCAACACTTAATACACTGTTCCTTAGACAATGTAACTCTGTGCCGAAAAGGGAATAGACCCTTCTTGGAGTTTTGCATCGAGTACTTGAGCAATATCTTGTCAATGTGCGATGCCTGAGATTGTGCTCACACTTTGTTCTTTCGATCCCGAAAGATCTGAATCCCAAGAACAAACTGAGCCTCTCCCAAATATTTCATTTGGAATTGGGTCGCAAGCCAGTTCTTAACTGAAGTCAGTAAGCCTACATCATTTCCCATAAGTAGGATATCGTCTACATATAACACTATGAAAACTACTGAATTGTGATGATTTTCTTGTAGACACAAGGCTCATCAACGTTTTGGTCAAAACTATAAGATTTGATCGTAGTTTCAAACCTTATATTCCAAGATCAAGATGTCTGTTTCAGTTCATAAATGGACCGATTCAGCTTCCAAACCTTTTGCTCTTGACCTTGAGCTATGAATCCCTCGAGTTGCACCATATAAATGATCTCCTCAAGATTGCCATTCAGAAAAACAGTCTTGACATCATTTACCATATCTCATAGTCATAATATGAGGCAATGGATAGGAGGATGTGGATAGACTTCAGCATGGAAACAGGAGAGAAAGTCTCCTCATAGTTGATTCCTTCTACCTGGGTATAACCCTTTGCCACAAGTTTAGCCTTGAAGGTTTGCACCTTCCTATCGGCACCCTATTTCCTCTTGTAGATCCATTTACAACCTATGGGTGTAACCCCATCAGGTTGATCTACAAGATCCCAAACTGAGTTGAAGTATATAGATTCCATCTTGAGATCCATGGCTTTGACCCATTCATTTCTGTCAACATCCTCCATTGCCTTATTGTAAGACAACGAATCCTTAACCTCGCCATCAGCTACCATAGCTAGGATTTCAATTAAACCCATATAGCAAATAGGTGGGTTCGCAACCCTCCCACTACATTGAGGTTCCCTAAACTCTTGAGGTGGATTTGACCTACTAGATGAACTTACATTAACAACTATTGCTGACGTAGCAGGCTCTTCAACAACTCTTGTTGAAGATTCAGTAGTTTCTTTGAAAAGCTCATTCAACACGATTTCTTTGGAAAGCTCATTCAACACGATTTCTTTGGAAAGCTCATTCAACAAAAAAGTAGCATTTTTCGATACAAACACTTTATTTTCCTTAGGATCATAAAAATAATCCCTTCGTGTCCCTTTGGGGTAGCCTATAAATAGGCACAACCTTGAATGTGGTTCCAGTTTCTTAGGATTAGCCTCAAGCACATATGCCAGATGCGGAAGTGACGTAAACTAGCTTTACGCCCATTCCACAACTCTAAAGGTGTCCTGACAACACTCTTGTAGGGAATGCAGTTCAGGATATAAGTTGCAGTCTCCATTGAAAAACCCTAAAACGAGTCTGGTAAGGAGCCGTAACTTATCATCAACCAAACCACGTCCATCAGGGTTTGATTTCTCCTCTCTGATGCACCATTCTGCTGAGGTGTACCAGGTCCTAAGAGTTGGAAAACGATTCCATGTTCTATCATATAGTTCTGGAACTCAAAATCCAAAAACTCTTCACCTCGATCAGATCGAAGCGTTTTAATCGTTTTATTTAATGCATTTTCAACTTCATCCTTGAACTCTTTGAACTTTTCAAAGGATTCATACATATGTTTCATCAAATAAACGTACCCATACCTCAAATAAATCATCAGTAAAAGTGATGAAGTATTCATAGTTTCCCCTGGCTCGCACATTCATCGAACCATAAAGGTATGAATGCACTAACTCTAGAGGCTCTTTGGCCCTCTAACCTTTTCCAGTAAAAGGTCTTTTAGTCATTTTGCCTTCAAGACATGACTCACACACAGGTGAAGAATATTCTTTTAACTCACTTAGAAGTCCATTCTTCACCAACCTTTCAATCCTATTGAGATTAATGTGCCCCAAACGTAGGTACCAAAGTTGGGCATTTTCTTTAAGAGAAACTTTAAGTCGTTTGTTTTGAGTTACGACACATTTAAACATCTCTATGTTATGGAGATAATTTGTCGCTAACGGCCTTAACACATACAAATTATTTTCCAGTTGAGCCGAATATATATCAACACTATTTTTCATAATAAACACTTTATTAATAGAAAAATGTATTGAACAATTACATTCAAGCAACGACTTTACAGAAATTAAGTTCCTCTTTAACTCGGAAACTACATACACATCATTCAGAATGATAAACCTATTTTGTAAAGTCAACCAGAGACCTCCCACTACCACAACTGAGACGACGTGCCTGGTTCCAACTCGTATCGTCATCTCACCAGCTTCAAGCTGCCACCAGGAACTAATTTCCTGAAATGAAGAACAAACATGGTTAATGGCCCCAAAGTCTATAATCCAGGTAGAATCATCATTCTCCACTAAACAAGTCTCCAAAACCAATAAATCGTATTTAACTTGTTCGGTCTAGGGGTGTTCAAAAAACCCGGTAACCCGACCAACCCGGACTACCCAACCCAAACCGCAAGGGTTGGGTTGGGTTAGATTTTATTTTGGGTTGGGTTAGATTTTATTTTGGGTTGGGTTAGGTTAAAAATGTTAAAAAATATTAAATTCGGGTTGGGTCTGGGGTTACCCCATTTTAGTGTCGAGTCAACCCGACCCGACCCGACCCGACCCGACCCGAATATATATATAAGTTAAAAAAAATGTCAAATTAAAAAAAAGAATCTGTGACTCAACCCGGCCTAACTCGAAAATTTTGGGTTGAGTTGGGTTGGGTTGACCCTCCAAAAAAGAACTAATAGGGTTCATTATTAGCCAACCCAAATTTTTGGTTTGGTCCACAAAAATCTTCCAACCTGGCTCAACCTGGACTATGTACACCCCTAGTTCGGTCTTTTTCTTCTCAGCCAAATAACGTGGGCAGTTTCGCTTCTAGTGCCCATCCTGGTTACAGTGGAAACATTTTCCCTTGTCAACCTACACTGGTCGCCTACCCCACGGAGCGACAGGTTGTGGGTTAGCAGGTGCCTTCTACTTCCCCTTACTACCCTTCTTCTTCTTCCACTTGCTGGTGTCAAAAGAAGAAGGTGCAGACTTAGTTCCTGAGGTCAAAGCTTTATGGAACTTTCTAGATGGTGAAGCAACATTTGCCTCACCAACCTTCTTCTCCTTGCTTTTTAGCAAGAATTGAAATGTCTACAGCTCGTTCAATAGAGTTGTAAGGTTATAGTCAACCCTGTTCAAAATAGCCTTACTTACAAAGTGAAGGAAGATTTCTGGTAACGACTCCAGAATAATGCTAACCTGGCTGGCCCTCATCGATGCTTGACCCGTTCATCTTCACCACATTGAAGTGGATCATCTTGTTCAGAACATGTTGACGAATAGATGTACCCTTCTTCATCATGGAGTTGAAGATGAACTTCATAGCATCATGTCTAAGCTGCATGGACGGTTGTCCGAACATTCCCCTCAAGGACTCCATGATCTTGTGTGCAATGATCATGGGTTCATGCTTCTTGTCCAAAACGTCGTTAAGGCTGGCAAAGATATATGCTTGGGCCTTCTTGTTCGCTTGTGTCCATTTCTTGTACACCTCTCGAACATTTCGAGCTGCATTGGGAGGTGGAAAAGGAGGACAATCCTCCATAAGGACGGACCTATGGTCATCGATGATAAATATCGTGTTTACTTGTCTTTCCAACTAGCATAGTTTCACTAGTCAGTTTATCGGTTGCTAAAAGTGCAAGAGTAGTGGTAGCCATTATTTAAAAGTTTCTATTAAAAAGAACAAACTTAATGAGTCTACTTGCATTACCACTTTTAACACCAATTAAATTTTAGCAAAATAGTTCTATTGTACGCTAAGTGACATCTATTTTGCAATGATGCCCCAATGAGGCAGGACAAAAGTCACCATTAGGGTGAATCAAGTGCCCCTTCACTGGAATGAGACAATCTCAACCATTAGACAGAAACAACTTCTTGTAACTGAATCTAATAGTCACCATAGTGTTGGGATTGGTGTCCTAATTCTCCTGAAGTCTCGTTGTTTTATAAAGATACATATTTTTCAATGAACAAAATAAGTGTTATTTAATTCTGGCATTTACTCATATACAATAAACAAAGCTCTTTGGTTATCTTATGTGAACTTAAGCATGTATATGTGATATACAAGTGGATCATACCTTAAGTGATAACCTAAATCGGTCTATAGTATAAGGATTAAGATGGAATACCTGATCCTGGTGACACTATGGATACGATCCGCTTTGTAGAGGTTTACAAGTGCTGTAAACTACTACAAATGGTAGATCCTGACCATTCATGTGGAGACGTGGAACGGGGGTGTCCTATACAAAGAGTTTGTATAAGACTTGGACCACAAGATGACTAGATTCTATATATAACGCCATTGATACTAGAGACTTGCATCTCACCTAAACAACCATAGGTGACACGACCTCAATCCTGAGTGTTTTGTGAACTCATGCCTTTAAAGGCGGTCCTTGATTAGTATGGGTCAGAGTGGCTAGATTACTAACTCAACATGCCTACCTTTTTGGGGACTTGTCTGATCTGGAAGCTGGGAACTTAATCCATAATATGGAATTCACTCCTTTCCCGAAGCAGGGATAAGTAGAGAGATTGCTCCCTTAAGGGCTAATTTCGAGGCTTGAACATAGTGGCCACAGCTTCTCTTTGGAAGAAAAGACTCAGTCATAGTAGCACTATGACTTATGTTCATTAGAGGGATCAGTTGTACTTAAGGAGACAGATGTAACTATAGGGTCATAACGGTTATTGGCCCAGCTGTACTTATGAACGATCTGTAAAGGGTTGTCGCACTACTTATTGGTTAAGATGGACACATAATATATCTGTAGTGAGGAGAGTTTAGCTGTCGGTCTTTAGTGGAGGGCTTGGTAGTTAACAGATGGTGGATCCCGTGACTAAAGAGTTTAGTCAGTTATTCACGTACCGTTGGATCTTCGGATCTACAGGTCCATGAGGTCCCCTTGTAGCTTGGATTCTATTGAGAATCAGTTCTTGATGTTGATTTGAAATGTTCAAATTGACAAAAGGTATTTTAATTATATATGATATAATCGGTATGATGTATAAGATACATCTAGTGGAGGATTGATGTAAATGAGATTTATATTAAGTACCATGGAATAGAAAAAGAACTATGGTTTATATGTTTCATGAGATGAAATATTAAAATTATAGGTTATAAATATAGTATGATAAGTTGGTTATCATTTATGTTTATAATAATATTAATTATTGGATTATTAATATTTTTTCTTTTAAATAACCAAAGTAGTGGGTGTTTATTGGATCATGACAACTGTGAGTTTAAAAGGAAGTGGTTTCCTATTTTGAAAAAGATTTTTTTTTTTGTTTTTTTTTTACAAAAGTTTGAAAAGGAATTTGAGTTTTCTCTTCGGTGAAAAGAAACTCATGGAAGTCGTCAAGTAAATATAGATTTACTAAACAACAGCTGGGCGAGCTAAACGATCGTGCAGGTGCGAGCTAAATGATCGTGCAGTTTACTAAACGATCGCATAACTTTGCTAGACGATTGCTGGTCCAAGGTAAACGATCATATAGAGTCTATAGGCGATAGACCGAGCTAAACGATCGCATAGATTTTGCTAGACGATCGCATAGTTTTATCTAAACGATTGGGCATCGACCTATACAATAGGTTTGTGACTTCTCCCACTTGCGCAGTCGTGTACGCGATCGTTGTTTCCTCCATTCATCTGCCTCATACCAAGTCGGAACATAGCCCACCCTCTGGATTCTCACACCGAGATTACCAAGGTTGCCTTGTTGGTGGTGTCAGACTCAACTCGACACCGTCGAGGTTTTCTGGGGGCCGTTCGTGGTGTTATGGAGGCCATTCGTGTCATTAAGGACGAACGCGGTGTTTGTTCGCTGTTGCGAAGGAGTTCGTGACCGAGGAGATCGTTGAGGACGAGCGCGAAGTGTTCGTGCTGTGTTCGTGCGGTGTTGCAATCGTGTAGATTGAGCGCTCGTGGTTGCTGTTGTTCGATCAGAGTTGCGCATCGGAGCGTGGAGACGCTTCTGCCGATGTTCGTATAGAGTTTGATCTTTGTTCTTCTGTATTGTTCATGTTGTAATTTCTCTATATAATTGTATAACCGTTTGTTTTGAAATCGATTGTAAATGTATTGTTTATTCATGATTGTAATTTGGAATAGTCTTGTTCTACTGCTTATGGAAATCTCGATTTTGATTTCTTTCACATCGCTCGGTCCAGAATTTGTTTACATCCTTAACAATTAGGCCCTAGAGTCCCACCTTAATGTGCCCACCATAGGGAAAGGCAGATTAGAACAAGAGACTAAAACAACCCTATCCATTTCTCGAGATTAGATAAAGAGTTGTGCAAATACAACCATCCTTTAGGGGGACACTCTCAGGGTGCCTTGAGGCGAAGCACGAAAACGTTATCCAACCTAATGAGAGAGACCAAGAGATATGTTGTCATACAACCCGCTCCCACTTACTATGAACATTGTAACGACCGGGTCCTTACATATTATGATCCGACCACTACGACATGCATACTTAGACTTTTCTATCATGAGATGAGTTTTGGTAAAGATCTCAAAAGAACATATCTAAGATTTTATTAATTATGTAGAAAACTATATAAAAAGTTTATTTTACAAAACACCAGGGTCCATAAAAAATTAGCGTAGTGATACAAAAATGCATATGCCTATAATAGTGAGCTTGATGGTTGGCCATTTGAGCGACATCCAGTTCTGCCACCTACGCTGTGTCCTTACCTACAAAGTCTGTAAAATAGGATGAGTATATAATATACCCAGTAAGAAGTTCTCACTTAAGGTAGTGACCAAATGTACAATCACATGCAACATGTCCTGAAAACATATAATTGGGACCGAAAACATATAATAACATGTGGTGGTCGGTTACGCTTCTAACGTAAATTTCTCCGCCCTGATAGGAAGATAAGGACTTAGGCGGAAACTAACCCATCTGATGATTAGCGGGTTATGCAGTCAGTAGGGCCAGAGTCGCATCCAACATCAACCATTAACATAAACGTAAGATTGGACTAGAGGGGTGCAACCATACATACCCTGTTAGTCCCTAGCATAAACTTGACATAGAATTGGGTCTAGAGGGGTGCAACCATACATGCCCTGCTAGCCCTAGAAGCATAACCTTTATCTAATTAAAATTTAATCTTATTTCATCGTTGTGAACAAGCATAATGCATGAGGTCCCTTGTCGATAAACATATTTTAAACATGTAATGCATCATAACAATAACATAATTATGCAACATATTAAAGGTACACTACCATGAAACACTTAAAGAGAGGGTGAGATAAACTACTTACCTTGACTGCAATCCTAGTTATTTTTTATTATTTCGTACGGTTTAATCAGTAGAGCTTTCCCTCTTAAATTAGAAGGAAATTTGGGCAGCACTTCCCTTTGCATTTCCTTCTTCTAACTAACAGAATTACTTCACCCTTTTCACACGATTTTTACTACTGAGTTTTGTTTGAAAATCCATTTAACTTCCAGCCTAAAGCCTCCTATTTATAGTCGTTTCCAGCTCTTCTTTGTGTGACAACTCATCCTACAAATGGCTTCTTTAAAATTATTTAGGTTTAAGAATTTCTCTTAATAAGACACCTAATTTTGACTAACTTTTACCCTTACGTCATCAACCGTGGTTTGTATTCCATTTTAGAGTTCTCCATGTATAATCTATAAGATCGTGGCTAAATTACGCATAATCCACGCTTCTGTTCAAATCTCGTGCTCGTTGTTCTCAGAATCTCACTCTCTCCAACTTTCTCGCTGGTTTGGCTCTCGTGACTCTCGCTCTCGCTGGTTTGGCTCTCTCGCTCTCTCCCACTATCTCACTGAGAATCTCGCTCTCTCCACTTTCGCTCTCTCCACTTTCGCTCTCTCAATTTTTCTCTCCACTCTCGCTCTCTCCAATTTTCTCTCCAATTCCGCTCTCTCCAATTTTCTCTCCAATCTCGCTAGTTTTCACGCGTGGGTTGCCTTTACTGCTTGTGGATTCCAGTTCCCCTTTTTAACTCTTTCAAACTTTAAGAGTATATGGGCAATTAATTCACCTCCAATTCTTTCAATGAGTAGTGCCTAAACAAAAAGTTATCTACTGCCCTTTGTCTCCTGAATTAGCTAGCATCTAACTTCTAATTAATCCTCCCTGATTATGTCCCCTTATTCATTATTTTTGGATAATTAATAAATTTCTTATTTTTTTTCCAATTCTAAATTTTCACCCGATTTTTCTATTAAATTTATATATTTTTCATTCTTAATTATATATTTTATTTGTTTTCCTGCTTTCTAAATTAGGGTTAGGGTATTACATTTATCATCCACTTAAATAAAATTTCAACATTTAATTTCCTGTAGTGTATGCGTACAAATTTGGGTTGTTACATTCTTCCCCCCTTAAGAACTTTCGTCCTCAAAAGTTTCTTGGTTCTTAAACAGATAAGGGTATTTGACTTTCATCTCTTCTTCTCGTTTCCATGTAGCTTCTTCTACTTACTGATTTTTCCAGAGAACTTTCACTAAACTTATTTTCCGATTACGAAGTGACTTCTTCTCTCTTGCTAGGATGCAAACTGGAGTCTCTTCATATTCCAAGTTTTCACTTATTTGTAGAGGTTCATAATTTATTACATGTGATGGGTCAAACACATATTTTCGAAGCATCGATACATGAAAGACATTATGTATTGTAAAAAGGGTAGGTGGTAATGCTAATCGATAAGCTACTTGGCCAATACGTTCTAATATTTTTAAGGGTCCGATAAAACAGAGGCTAAGTTTGCCTTTTCGTCCGAAATGCATAATGCCTTTCATTGGTGCTACCTTTAGAAATACGTGATCTCCTACTTTGAATTCCAACTCTTTTCGACGGTTATCAGCATAACTCTTTTGTCTGTTTTTAGCTGTTCGCATTCTTTCCCGAATTAGCTCAATTGACTCTGATGTTTACTGCACCAATTCAGGTCCTAGTAGTGTTCACTCCCCGACTTCATCCCAGTGTACAGGGGATCTGCATTTCTTTCCATATAAGGCTTCGAAGGGAGCCATACCAATTGTCGCCTGATAACTATTATTATAAGCAAATTCTATAAGATGTAAGTAACACGTAAGGCGTCTGTCCATGTCCTTGATTTTGATCCCTTGTGGATTCACTTCGAGGTCTGCCTCGTCGTGTTGGAGCCCTTTGTGGTGGCATCTGGTACACACATTTTATTTTCATAATAAGGAAGCAATCTAATTTAAATTTTTTTTAACTCATACCTATGTTTACTAAATTATTTACTAAATTACTTGTTTGAAAAGTTCACTTACCAGCGTATTTGGCATAACTGTGGGCATCACTTAACAAGCCGAACCATCAAACACCATGACTCTTTTAATTAGTAGAGCCTAATTGGCTCAAATGCTCTGATACCAAACTGTAACGACTGGGTCCTTACATATTATGATCCGACCGCTACGACATGCATACTGAGACTTTTCTATCATGAGATGAGTTTTGGTAAAGATCTCAAAAGAAAATATCTAAGATTTTATTAATTAGGTAGAAAACTATATAAAAAGTTTATTTTACAAAACCCCAGGATACATAAATCATTAGCGTAGTGATACAAAAATGCATATGCCTATAATAGTGAGCTTGATGGTTGGCCATTTGAGCGACATCCAGTTCTGCCACCTACGCTGTGTCCTTACCTACAAAGTCTGTAAAATAGGATGAGTATATAATATACCCAGTAAGAAGTTCTCACTTAAGGTAGTGACCAAATGTACAATCACATGCAACATGTCCTGAAAACATATAATTGGGACCGAAAACATATAATAACATGTGGTGGTCGGTTATGCTTCTAACGTAAATTTCTCTGCCCTGATAGGAAGATGAGGACTTAGGCAGAAACTAACCCATCTAAGGATTAGCGGGTTATGCAGTCAGTAGGGCCAGAGTCGCATCTAACATCAACCATTAATATAAACGTAAGATTGGACTAGAGGGGTGCAACCATACATACCCTGTTAGTCCCTAGCATAAACTTGACATAGAATTGGGTCTAGAGGGGTGCAACCATACATGCCCTACTAGCCCTAGAAGCATAACCTTTATCTAATTAAAATTTAATCTTATTTCATCATTGTGAACAAGTATAATGCATGAGGTCCCTTGTCGATAAACATATTTTAAACATGTAATGCATCATAACAATAACATAATTATGCAACATATTAAAGGTACACTACCATGAAACACTTAAAGAGAGGGTGAGATAAACTACTTACCTTGACTGCAATCCTAGTTATTCCTTATTATTCCTTACGGTTTAATCAGTAGAGTTTTCCCTCTTAAATTAGAAGGAAATTTGGGCAGCACTTCCCTTGCGTTTCCTCCTTCTAACTAACAGAATTACTTCACCTTTTTCACACGATTTTTACTACTGAGTTTTGTTTGAGAATCCGTTTAACTTCTAGCCTAAAGCCTCCTATTTATAGCCGTTTTCAGCTCTTCTCTGTGTGACAACTCATCCTACAAATGGCTTCTTTAAAATTACTTAGGTTTAAGAATTTCTCTTAATAAGACACCTAATTTTGGCTAACTTTTGCCCTTACGTCATCAACCTTTGTTTGTATTCCATTTTAGAGTTCTCCATGTATAATCTATAAGACCGTGGCCAAATTCAACGCATAATCCACGCTTCTGTCCAAATCTCGCTCTCTTTGTTCTTAGAATCTCGCTCTTTCTAGCTTTCTCGCTGGTTTGGCTCTCGTGACTCTGCTGGTTTGGCTCTCTCGCTCTCGCTCTCGCTCTCTCCCACTGTCTCACTGAGAATCTCGCTCTCTCCACTCTCGCTCTCTCCACTCTCGCTCTCTTAATTTTTCTCTCAAATCTCGCTCTCTCCACTCTCACTCTCTCCAATTTTCTCTCCAATCTCGCTCTCTCCACTCTTGTTTTCTCTAATTTTCTCTCCAATCTCGCTAGTTTTCACGCGTGGGTTGCCTTCACTGCTTGTGGATTCCACTTCCCCTTTTTAACTCTTTCAAACTTTAAGAGTATATGGGCAATTAATTCACCTCCAATTCTTCCAATGAGCAGTGCCCAAACAGAAAGTTATCTACTGCCCTTTGTCTCCTGAATTAGCTAGCGTCTAACTTCTAATTAATCCTCCCTGATTCTGCCCCCTTATTCATTATTTTTGGATAATTAATAAATTTCTTATTTTTTTTTTCCAATTCTAAATTTTCACCCGATTTTCCTATTAAATTTATATATTTTTCATTCTTAATTATATATTTTATTTGTTTTCTTGCTTTATAAATTAGGGTTAGAGTATTACATTTATCATCCACTTAAATAAAATTTCAACATTTAATTTCCTGTAGTGTATGCGTACAAATTTGGGTTGTTACAAACATTCTCTCCATTCACCTTGGTATTGACCTACCCATATGCCATCCTATAGGGGGAAATTCCCAGGGTGCCTTGAGGCCGAGGATAAATATCACGGTGTGAATTTTTTAGGGAGAAACGTGTAGAGGTAAAGTAAAGTATCATATACCCCAGTTACCTCCCACTAAATGTTCTACCTAGGGATTCACTAACTTAGAAAATTCGGCTACTAATTTTAACTAAGTGGTTGTTTAATTTGCTAAAAAATAACACTTTCTTTTGATGATTAAATAAGTTTGATTCAAGTCTTATTAAACACTTTAGCAGACTATCATCAAATTTGCATGCATACAACAAATCTATCTAATTCACCTTTCCAGGTAGGTTCCCAGATAGGGGTGCGACGTTTCCATCGACTTAAGTACCCTAGCCTAGCCAAAACTAGCCTTAGACAAAAGGTTCCTTATAGATAGATTTGGTACATATTTAATCTTTTATTAGTCAATTTAATTCTATTAAATTGAATTAAAAGATTAAACTTAGGTTTCTAATCTCATTAGAATTGTGATCTTAGGTCTATCTCAATCAAATTTTAAAACACTTTTAAAACATAATTAAAGTCTAAGTGTGCATGAAACTCTTTTTTATTGATTTTAATTCTAATTTCATTAATTATAACACTTATAAAAAATGAAATAACTAAAATCAACCATATTGGTAAGCTAGAATTCACAAGGTATTTATAACATTTATAAATAAACCTAAGTGTCATGCTTCATGCATTGTTCATTCATTACTAATATAACTTTTATATAACAAATAATGAACTAAGTATACATGCTAAAATACACCCTTATACTATAATACTTATAATATAAAGATGATGCATGCATATATTATAACTCTTATATTATATGATGCATGAGCATGCTTTAATGTAATTTAATCATGCAAACTACTATATCATAACACTTATAATGTAAAGATGGTGCATAAATAAATGCATAACCTATGGTGGTTTTAAAACTATATGACATACATGTACACTCAATAAAATTGATGGACGGGATAATTAGCTTCAAAACCGAAAAAAATAGAGCTAACTATTACAAAAGAAATTGAGTCAACCGGTTCAAACAGGCGAACCGGGTCTTGAACCACTCGACTCAAACATGATTAAAGCTAACTATCGTATAGTAAACTCGATGCGATCGTTTAGTCTCTCGAAAGTTATCTGATAACTTATTGCCTTATGAAATATTGAAAACCAATTTCTTTTTATCTCACGGTTGCCATAAATCTGTGTAAAACCACCCATTAAGGTAGTTAGTTAGAAAAAGAAATATTAATTATCATATAATTAATAAATTGTAAATAAATACAATAACAATCTTATCATATTATATTTATAACTTATATTTTTAATATCGCATCATATGCAACATATAAACCATAGTTCTTTTTCTATTTTATGACATTTAATATAAATCATATTTATATTAAATTCCTCCAATCTAATAATGTATCAAATACATCATATAAATTATATCATATATAATTGAATTAACTGAATTATATCATATATAATCAAATTCCTTCTTGTTAATTTGAACATTTCAAACTAACCCAAAAACTGGTTCTCAACTTGAATCCATTGAGCTACCAAGGGAACCTTATGGATCTATAGTTTGAAGCTCCAACGGTATGTGAATAACTGACTAAACTATTTAATCACGATATCCACCATCCATTAATTGCCAAGCACTCTATTAAAGACCGACAGTTGCACTCTTCGCACTACAGATATATTTCTGTGTCCATTAGATATAACCAATTAACAGCACGATGACCCTTCACAAATCGCTCGTAACTAGAGCTTAACCATTACCGTTTTGCCCATGTAGTTACATCTAACTCTTTAAGTACCACTGATTCCTCTAATGAACAATAGATCATAGTCCCACTATGACTAAACCCTTCTTGGTCCAAGAGAAGATGTGGCGCCACATTGTTCAAGCCCTAAAATTAGCCCTTAAGGGAACAATTTATCTATTTACCCCTGCTTCGGGGAAGGAGTGAATTCCATCTTGTGTAGCTGAGTTCCCAACTCCTCAATCAGACAAATCACCAAAATGGTAGACTTGTTGAGTCGACTATCTGGCCACTCTCACCCATGCAAATCAAAGACCGCCCTCATAGGCAGTGAAGAAACTCTTAAAGAAGAGTATCCATAAGCGTGTTTGGATCTTACCTATTTTATTGTGACCGAATTACCATACACACATTCTAACAAATAGGTATGTATTTCAACACTAATTATAGGCATGCTTTGACAAATAAAAACAACAGATTCAGTAAACGTACCAGTTGAAAACTATCTTCACAAGAACTCAATCAGGCGGAAGCAAACCTTCTACGGTCTTTATTGCTCAACAAACAGTCGGCTACCAGCAGAACGATCGTCTACACGAACTGCAGCGCACGGACAAGCAGCAATCGGGGACGATACCACCACTTGGAGCCCTTGGTATTCTCGGAGTGAAAATCAAAAGAGTGGTCTTTGATGAAATTGGTAGAGGAAGGAGGAAAGTGACGATCGTGTAGAACGACAAGCAAGTGGGAGAGAACTATCGTATAGCGGGTGCTTGTTGCTTAGAGAAAGATACATGATCGTTTAGGATTTACTAAGTGACCGTTTAGTAAAGAGTAAGCGATCGTTTAGAAAACTCGGTGCAATAAGTGATCGTTTAGGCAAATTGAGCGATCGTATAGAGAAAGCGTGTGATCGTTTAGTACGTGGGGTGTGCGATCGTTTAGGCGATAAGGCGCTATTGTATAGCTTTCAGCTAAGTAATCGTTATGTTTCCACACCTTGAGCGATTTTTTCGAACTCTTTGAAAAATGAAACCAATTTTCATTTTATTCTTCAGTTACAATACCCGAAATTTATAATCATATTATATTCTTAATCTATAGTTTGATATCATATATCTACTACAGTAATTTCTCCTCTACTTGATATAAATAGTATTTATATCTAATTTCCTCCAAAATAATGTATCTCATACATTTAGTCAATTATATCATATATAATTAACCAGTTTAATTATATCATATATAATCGAACTCCCTCTTGTCAGTTTGAACATTTCAAACGACCCAAAAATCGATTCTCGACTTTATCAAGCTACCTAGGGGACCTTATGGACCAGTGGCTCGAAGCTCCAACAATACGTGAATAGCTGATTAAACTCTTTAGCCATGAGATCCACCATCCGTTAACTGCAAGCCATTCCACTGAACTCTTCTTACCATAGATATATTTTTGTGTCCATCGAATATAACCAATCTTGAGCACGATGACCCTTCACAGATGCTCGTAAGTACAGCCGGGCCAATTTACCCTTTTGCCCCTGTAGTTACATCTCACTTCTTAAGTACCACTGATTCCTCTAATGAACAATATAACATAGTCCAACTATGTGTGAACACCTCTCGAGTCAAGAGAAGGTGTGTGACGCCACATCGTTTAAGCCTTGGATCAGCCTTTAGGGAGCTATCTATCTACTTGCCTCTACTTCGGGGAAGGAGTGAATTTCATCTTGTGTAGCTGAGTTCCCAGCTCCTAAATCAGACGAATCCCCCAAATGGTAGGTTTGAGTCGGCGACCTGGCCACTCACACCCATACAAATCAAAGGACCGCCCTCAATGGCAGGAGTTCCCAACTCACTCAGGATTGAGGGCATGTTACCTATGGTCATCCGAAGTCTCTGTCATGAACGGTGTTATATGATGAGACATTAACACTTCGTGGTCAGGTCTTATACAAACTCTTTGTATAGGACACCTCCGATCGCATGTCCCCTACACGAATGATTTGGATTAGACCATCTGTGACAAGTCACAACACTTGTGACCATTCCACAAAGCGGGTCGCATCCATAGCGTTACCAGGATAAGGTTTCCCTCCTATATTCATATAATACAGACCATTTTGGTTATCTCTTAAGACATGATCCACTTGTATGTCACCACATACATGCTTAAGTTACATCTAGATAACCAGGGATTTTAGGTTTATTGTTTATGGTAAAGCAAATAAAACAAACAACTGAGCAAAATAAAAGAGTGAAGTAAAAGGCAAGAGTTCACAACTCACAGGACACGAGACTTTAGGGCATCAACCTCAACAGGCAGGAGTTCACAACTCACTCAGGATTAAGGTAATGTTACCTATGGTCATCCTAGTGAAATAAAAGTCTCAATTATGAACGACGTTATTGAAGGAACTCTTATCCAAGAGAACCCAAGAGTGGAAACAAGATCTTTCCAAGCCCATTATGAAAGAATTAAATGCATTCACCATTGTGAAAGAATTAAACGCATTCACAAACATACAGAATAGTTATGCATCTTAGAACAAATTACGACATGCTTTAGTAATTAATAACAAAAGGAACGAGAGACATACCTTTGAAGAACTCTTCTTCCACAAATCTCTCGCTCTCGTGAAGACTTGGAAAACAACCTCTCGTTATGAATTTGGTAGAGGGATGGAGGAAGGAAATGATCGAACTACACGATCAAGCAAGTGGGAGAAGATACTGTCTATCGCATAGACTGAGATGCTTGATCGTTTAATAAATCTCGAAGGTACACGATCATTTAGTAAAAGATGTTGGATCGTTTACATGATCGTTTAGTAACTCTCGCTTAGTACGCGATTGTTTAGTAAACCTCTTAACATGATCGTTTAGTAAAAGACACTTTACACGATCGTTTAGGCTCTCGCTTAGAAGGCTATCGTGTAGTCTTTTGTCAGCTAAATGATTAGTAAAGCAATTAATGAAGTGATTTCTTTCAAAATGAAAACACTTTTAATTTTATCCTTCAGTTATGAAACTGAACATAAGCTCCCACTTTCATGGTTAATGGAGAAAATAACCAACCACAATTATCTCATAATTGTTTTAATTATAAATAAATATAATAACTAACTTATCATATTTTATTTATAACCTATAGTTTTAATATCACATCATATGTAATATTTAAACCATATTTCTTTTCTCCTTTATTCAATATAAATCATATTTATATCAATTCCTCCAATTAATATATCTTGATGAAAAAGGCAGAGAGAAAGAAAATAGCACACACAGAGTTACATGGAAAAACCCTAATAAGGGAGAAAAAACCACAGGATGAAGAATTCTTATTAGAATTTGATACATAGTATACACAGAGGCTAGAAGCTTAAATAGAAAAGAGGGAAACCCTAGGGTACATTGGAAAAGACAAATATGCCCCTAAGGTTAAAACTCTATTTTCAATACTCCCCCTCAAGTTGAGGCGTAGATGTTAATGAGACCCAAGGTGCTAATACAAGAGTCAAAAAGCTGTCTGGGAAGCCCCTTTGTCAGAACGTCTGCAATCTGTTGACTAGACGGAATATAAAGAATACAAATGTTGCCATTGTCAAGCCTCTCCTTGATGAAATGCCTATCAATCTCCACATGCTTCGTTCTGTCATGTTGTACTGGGTTGTTTGCTATGCTTATTGCCGCTTTGTTATCAAAATAGAGTTTCATCGGACCGTCATGACCTTGATCGAGGTCACTTAGGACCTTTTCTAGCCAAATTTCCTCACATATCCTCAGACTCATGGCCCTGTACTCGGCTTCGACACTACTTCTGGTAACCACCCCTTGTTTCTTACTCCTCCATGTGACAAGGTTACCCCATCAAAGGTACAATATCCTGATGTCGACTTTCTGTCTACCAAAGAGCCTGCCCAATTTGCATTCGTGTATGCCTCGATGCTTCGTCTATCGGACTTTTCAATCCTCTACCTGGAAATGTATTTAAATACCTCAGGATGTGCTCCACCACTCTCATATGTTCTTCATAAGGAGACTGCATGAACTGACTAACTACACTGATCACATAAGAAATGTCTTGTCTAGTATGAGAGAGATAGATTATCTTCCTAACAAGCCGCTGATATCTTTTCTTATTAATTGGTGCACTGTCACTCACATTACTGAGCTTAGCATTCACTTCCATAGGGGTGTCTACTGGTTTGCAGCCTATCATACCTTTCTCCTTAAGCAAATCTAGATTATATTTTCGCTGAGAAACCCAAATCCCTTCTTTCGATCGAGCCATTTCCATTCCAAGAAAGTACCTCAACTTTCCAAGGTCCTTGATTTCAAATTCCTCAGCCATTTTCTTCTTCAATCTGTCAATTTCTGAAGCATCATCACCTGAAATGACAATATCATCTACATACACAATCAAAACTGTAATTTTCCCGGATACTGACCTCTTCGTGAAGAGAGTGTGATCTGAGTGCTCTTGACTATATCCTTGTGATTTTACAAAGGTAGTGAATCTGCCAAACCAGGCTCTCGGGGACTGTTTCAACCCATACATGTTGGGGTTTGTACCCTAAAGTCTCGTGTACTGTAATTTGTAAACAACTTTGTAAGAACACTTATGATGTATAATATATATGATATTTACTTCACTTCTTGACTTTGCATATTTAGATGTTTTTTACTTTATCACAAACCAATAAACTTAATATCCGTTGTTGTCTTTATGTAACTTAAGCATGTATGTAGTGACATACAAGTGGATCATGTCTTAAGTGACAACCAAAATAGTCTGTAGTATATGGATATAGGAGGAAAACCTTATCCTGGTAACACTACGGATGTGGCCCGCTTTGTGGAATTGTTACAAATGTTGTGACTTGTCACAGATGGTCTGATTTTGATCATTCATGTAGTGGATATGCGAGTGGGGGCATCCTATACAAAGAGTTTGTATAAGACCTAACCTTGAAGTGTTGATGTCTTGTCATATAACTCCGTTCATGACTGAGGCTTCACTTCACTAGGATGACCATAGGTAACATGACCTCAATCATGAGTGAGTTGGGAACTCCTGCCATTGAGGGCGATCCTTTGATTTGCATGGGTGCGAGTGGCCAGAGTGCCGAGTCAAACCCACTATTTTGGGGATTCGTCTGATTTTGGAGCTGGGAACTCAGCTTCATAAGATGGAGTTCACTTCTTCCCTAAAGTAGGGGTAAGTAGATAGATTGCTCTCTCTAGAGCTGATTATGGGGCTTGAACGATGTGGCGCCACAAACCTTCTCATGGCTCGAGAGGTGTTCACACATAGTAGAACTATGTTGTATTGTTCATTAGAGGGATCAGTAGTACTTAATGAGGAAGATGTAATTACAGGGGCAAAATGGTAAATTGGCCTGCTGTAATTACGAGCATCTGTGAAAGGTTATCGTACTGATTATTGGTTATATCCAATGGACATAGAAATATATCTATGGCAAGAAGAGTTTAACTATCGGTCTTTAGTGGAATGTCTGGCAGTTAACGGATGGTGGATATGGTGACTAAAGAGCTTAGTCGCTATTCACGTACCGTTGGAGCTTCGAGCCTTAGGTCCGTAAGGTCCCTTGGTAGCTTTGATACAAGTTGAGAGTTAAGTTTTGGGTCAGTTTGAAATGTTCAAATCGACAAGAGGGAGTTCGATTATATATGATATAATTGAACTAGTTAATTATATATGATATAATTAATTTTGTATATGAGATACATTAATTTGGAGGAAATTGGATATAAATATGATTTATATCTAGTGGAGGAAAAATACTATAATTAATATATGATATTAATTTATGTGTTATGAATATGATGAGATCACATTCATTGGACGGTTAAAAGGGAAATGAGATGACATCTCTTCTGTTCTAATAACGAGTGAGTGTGCTGAAAGATCACTTTGAGATGCATAAATAGCTGACGGTGTGTTAAGCATGAGATGCGCGGACATTGTGTTAAAGAATGTGTCATCGCTTAGAAAATCAATGTCTATACGATAATGCCTGACGATTTGGTACCTTTTCTATACGATTGTGTATGCATATTAGTATGTTTAAATGTATATGTGGTAATTTTGTCACAATGAATTGGAAAGATCCACTTCCACTTCTAGGTACTCTTGAATAAGAGTTCCTTCAATACAAGGACTTCTTTAGTCTACATACTCAATGATATAACTGTTTCTCGAACCCTGGGGGAGGACTCATGTACACTTCTTCTTCCAACTTTCCATTAAGAAAAGCATTCTTCATATCAAACTGGTGCAGGGGCCAGTCTTTGTTAACTGCAACTGAGAGCAGAACACGTACTGTATTTAACTTTGCTACTGGTGAAAAAGTCTCAAAGTAATCTACTCCTAAGGTCTGAGTAAAACCTTTGGCAACTAATCAAGCCTTTTACCTATCAATCATTCCATCGAGCCTATACTTAACGGTGAACACTCATTTGCATCCAACTTCTTTGTGTCCCTTTGGAAGAGTAACTTGGTCCCATGTGTTGTTTTTCTCAAGCGCCCCAATTTCCTCCATGATTATGGCTTTCCATTCGAGAATCTCCATTGTTGTATGTATACTTCTTGGTATTTCAACTGTGTCTAGGCTCATAGTGAGGGCCTTGAACCCAGGAGACAAGTTGCTATAAGACAAGTGACTCTGCAGTGGATACTTCGTACACGATCTGGTACCTTTTCTCAAGGCAATGGGGAGGTCAAGGGAGGCATCATGGTCTTTCTTCTTCTCTGACTCCCTAGTGTATTAAACCTCTTGCTCATGTCTTGCTTGGTATTCAACTATGTCTAGGCTCGTAGCGAGGGCCTTGAACCCAGGAGACAAGTTGCTATAAGATAAGTAACTTTGCAGTGGATACTTCGTACACGATCTAGTACCTTTTCTCAAGGCAATGAGGAGGTCAAGGGAGGCATCATGGTCTTTCTTCTCCTCTGACTCCCTACTGCATTCAACCTTCTACTCATGTGTCTTATGCTCTGACATATCTTCTCCACTTTCAACAATGCTCTTTGTTGGAACAAGTTTTTCACAACTATCATCACATGCATCGGTCACATTGTTTTCGGTACAGTCATTCATGTTGTCATTGTCTCCAATGTCTTTGCTCTCATCATTTTCAACACAAGAATCAGTTTCATCAGTTTCAACATAAATGTTGCCATTTTTAGGGATAGGATTACTAGTACCTAAAACTGACACCCGTTCTGACTCATAAACTGAAGCCGGAGAAATAACAGGTGGCGCTATTTCCTTTATGAGATTCCTCCTATAGTACGTGATCCATGGGACTTGTTCGGTAGGCAGAATGGATTCGTTGATACTTAGGTTAGGAATAGGTTTAGGTAAGACTGATAGACTTGGACACCAATTAGTTTCTTCACTAGTACTCTCCCCCTGAAGAGAACTATTAGGGAAGAAAGAGTGATCTTCGAAGAAAGTCACATCTATTCAGATAGAATACTTTCAGGAAGAAGGATGGTAATATTTGTACCCACATTGATGAAGAGGGTAACCAATAAAGATTCACCTCTGGGCATAAGGAATAAACTTAGTTCAGTTAGAACCATGGGTATGGACGAACACAAGCACCCAAACACCCGAAGTGGAACATCAGAGACAAGCCGATTATCAAGGTAGGACTCTTTGAAGCAGTCTAAGGAGGTTTCAAATTTTAGAACTCGAGATGACATTCGATTTATTAAATGAGCTGCTGTCAGTACAACATCTCCCGACAAATAGGACGGAAGAGAAGTTGACAACATAAGGGATCGAGCAAGTTTGATAAGGTGACGGTTTTTCTGTTCAACCACTCCATTTTGTTGGGGAGTGTACACACATGAACTGTGATGGACAATTCCTTTAGAGACTAAGAATTACCTAAAGGAATTATTAAAAAACTCCCAACCATTTTCACTTCGAAGGATAGATATTTTTGCATTAAACTGGGTTTCTATAAAACTGTAGAATTGTTGGAAGACCAATATGACTTCAGATTTGTCTGTCATAAGGAAAACCTAAGTTAACCTAGTATGGTCATCAATGAAGGTTAAAAACCTTCGTTTGTCAGTGACGGTAGTAACAGGTGACAGACCCCAAACATCGTTATGGAAGAGGGTGAATGGTTTGGAAGGCCTGGAAGTCTAAGGTTTTAATGAGGCACGAGGTTGTTTGGCTTGAACACACACATCACAATTCAATTTAGAAAGATTAACATTGCGAAAAAGATGAGGAAAGAAATATTTCATATAATGGAAACTAGGATGTCCAAGATGATAGTGCCATAACATATAATCAGTTTCAGAAATAGAAAAATAAGATGAAAGTAAACTAGTCCTATCACAAATCCTAGATGAAACATCTTCAGTGAGAAAATAGAGCCCCTTATCATGTTGAGCAGTGCCAATCGTCGTCCCCGAATTCAGGTCCTGAAAAACAACAGCATCGGGTGAGAAAATAACTCGACATCTCAAATCCCTTGCAATTTTACTAATAGATAAAAGATTGTAAGAGATTTTAGGCACATACAGCACATCTTGAAGAACCAAGTCCTCAAAGGGTGACAAACGTCCTTTTTCAACCATAGGGGAAAAGGATCCATCAGCAATTTTGATCCTCTCATTCCCAGCACTTGGTTGATATAAAAGAAATTGGTTAGAAGAACTAGTCAATTGATCTATAGCCCCTAAATCTAAAATCCACGGTTTGCTACCAATTATACTAACAAGGCCAAATGAGTGAAGAGTACCTGATTAAGCGATTGCACTTACTCCCACCGTACTAGAAGTGTTCTGAATGTTAACCTGATGCTGAGGTTGGGAACCTTCAGTTGCCGATTCACCTACCAGTGCTCTGAAGGATCTCATACCGAGAGTTCCATGAGCGAGCTTAGATCGCTCCGATTTCACAGTGATCGAAACATACACGATATACATTTCATACTAACAGTTATGCATATTAAACTCATAATCGGCATGCTCAGAATACAATAAAACATAAGGTCATGGTTCATACCAGTTGAAGACACTTTTCGAACAATTGGACCCAAAGCAGTGAAAAACCTCCTACCGATCTACCAGCACCCGAAGAATCTGTCGACTGCAACAACACGATCCAAGCGTACACGAACAATGCTGCGGGGATGACACCACCACAAGAGAAACCCGGGTATCCTCAGCGTCAAAAACCCAAAGAGTAGGCTCTGGTGAGTTTGGTAGAGGACGGAGGAGAAGAGGTCGTGTAGATGATAAGCAAGTGGGAGATGAACTCTGCTATACTATGAACTCTGCTATCATATAGCGGAGATGCTTATCGTATAGTAGAGCTACACGACCGTTTAGGAAAAACTGAACGATCATTTAGGAAAGAGGTATACAATCGTTTAGAGAACGCGTGAACTAGACGATCATTTAGTCAAACGAGCTTCTATCATATAGGCTCTCGCGATCGCTCTTTCACGGATTCTTTTTGGGTGCGGGCGATAGGAATGTACGATTTAATTATCAAATGAAAATGATTTTCAAAGCTTTAACCTGCCGATTACCATAACCTTCGCAGCCCCAACTTCCCACGTCCGAACGTGGATTAATCGATTAATAATCAAATAATTAATCAATTAATTTAATTAATAAATATAATCATATTATATTTACATCCTATAGTTTGATATCATATATCTACTATAGTATTTTCTTCTCTGCTTGATATAAATCATATTTATATCTAATTTCCTCCAAAACAATGTATCTCATACATTTAACTAATTATATCATATATAATTAACCAGTCCAATTATATCCTATATAATTGAACTTCCTCTAGTCAATTTGAAAGTCCTTATCAGTTTGAAAGTCAGAATCCGTGTATCCTGTAAGGATCAAATCCCTCGTACCATACACGAGCATGTAGTTCCTTGTTCTCCGAAGATACTTGAGGATGTTCTTCATTGCGGTCCAGTGACCCTGGCCTGGGTTAGACTGATACCTACTAACTATGCCCACAACGTAGCAGATGTCTGGATGGATACAGAGCCTGGCATACATCAAACTGCCAACGGCAGACGCATATGGGACCCATCTCATCTCCTCAACCTCTTGAGGCATCTTAGGACACATTTCCTTAGAAAAAATGACTCCATGCTTGAATGGCATTAGACCCCTCTTGGAGTCCTGCATCGAGTACTTGAGAAACATCTTGTCAATGTACGATGCGTGAGACAGTGCTAGCACTTTGTTCTTATGATCCCGAAAGATCTGGATACCTAGAATAAACTGAGTCTCTCCCAAATCTTTCATTTGGAATTTGGTCGCTAGCCAGTTCTTAACTGCAGCCAGTAGACTTAGATCATTCCTAATGAATAGGACATCGTCTACATACAACACTAAGAAGACTACTGAATCGTTGATGATCTTCTTGTAGACACAAGGTTCATCAACGTTTTGGTCAAAGCCATACGACTTGATTGTAGAATCAAATCGTATGTTCCAAGATCGAGACGCCTGTTTCAGTCCATAAATGGACCGATTCAGTTTGCAAACCTTTTTCTCTTGACCTTGGGCTATGAATCCCTCGGGTTGCACCATATAAATGGTCTCCTCAAGATTGCCATTCAGAAAGGCGCCTTGACGTCCATTTTCCAGATATCAAAATTATAATAAGCTGCAATGGACAGGAGGATGCGGATCGACTTTAACATGGCAACAGGCGAAAAAGTCTCCTCATAGTCGACTCCCTCTACCTGGGTATAACCCTTTGCCAAAAGTTGAGCTTTGAAGGTTTGAACCTTCCCATCAACACCCCGTTTGTGCTTGTAGATCCATTTATAACCTATAGGGTGAACCCCATCAGGCTGATCTACAAGATCCTATACTGAGTTAAAGTACATCGACTCCATCTCGAGATCCATGGCCTTGACCCATTCATCCCGGTCAACATCCTCCATTGCCTTCTTATAAGACAACAGATCCTCAACGTCGCCATCTGCTACCATAACAAGGATTTCCGTGAAACCCAGATAGTGAATGGGTGGGTTCGCAACCCTCTCACAACGTTGAGGTTCCCTCAACTCTTGAGGTGGAACCGACCTACTAAATGAACTCCCATCAATAACTCTTGTTGATGCAGCAGGATCTTCAACAACTCTTGTTGAAGTTTCAGTAGTTTTATTGGAAAGCTCATGCAACATGACTTTGCTTCGTGGACTGTGCTCCCTTATATGATCCTCCTCTAGGAAAGTAACGTGCATTAAAACAAACACCCTATTTTTCGTTGGATTATAAAAATAACCCCCTCGTGTACCTTTGGAGTAGCCTACAAAGAGGCATAACCTCGACCGTGGTTCCAACTTCTTGGGATTAGCCTCAAGTACTTGTGAAGGGCAACCCCAAATGCAAAAATGACGTAAACTAGCTTTACGCCCGTTCCACAACTTCAAAGGTGTTCTTGCAACACTCTTGGAGGGAACACAGTTGAGTATGTACACCGTAGTCTCCACTACGAAACCCCAAAATGAGTCCGGTAAGGAATCGTAACTCATCATCGAACGAACCATGTCTAACAAGGTTTTGTTTCTCCTCTTCGCTACACCATTCTGCTGAGGTGTACCCGGCGCTGAGGGTTGGGAAACAATTCCATGTTCTATCAAATAGTCCTAGAATGCGGAGTCCAAAAACTCTCCACCTCGATTTGATCGAAGTGTTTTAATCCGTCTATCCAATGCGTTTTCAACTTCATCCTTGAACTCTTTGAACTTTTCAAAGGATTCAGACTTCCGTTGCAAAAGATAAACATACCCGTACATGGAGTTATCATCAGTAAAACTGATAAAATACACATAGCCACCTCGGGCTCGCACATTCATAGGACCACAAAGGTCAGAATGCACTAACTCAAGAGGCTCCTTGGCTCTAAAACCTTTTCCAGTAAAAGGTCGTTTAGTGATCTTACCCTTAAGGCAAGATTCGCACACAGGCAAAGAATTTTCTTTTAACTCACTTAGAAGTCTATTCTTCACCAATCTCTCAATCCTATTGAGATTGATGTGTCCTAAACGTAGATGCCAAAGTTGGGAATTTTCTTTTTGAGAAATTCGTTGACGTTTTGATTGAGTTACGACAGTCCTGAACATTTCAGTATTGTAGAGGGAATTAATGGCTAACGACCTTAGCACATATAAATTCGATTCCAGATTTGTTGTGCAAATAAAAACACCATCTCTATGAATAAACGCTTTACTCAAATTAAAAGAAATAGTGTATTTACATTGCAATAAGTACTTTACAGAAATAAGGTTCCTTTTTAGTTCAGGAAGAATATATACATCATTTAAAATAGAAACCTATTCTGTAAAGTAAACTGAAGTCCTCCCACTGCCACAGCTGAGATGACGTGCCCGATGCCTACTCGCATCTTCATCTCACCAGCCTTCAACTATCGCTAAGATCTAATCCTCTAAAAAGAAGAACAAACATGGTTAGTGACGCCTGAATCAATTATCCAGGCTGAATCATCATTCTCCACTAAATAAGTTTCGAGCACAAGTAAATCACATTTACCTTTATTCGCCTTGGCCTTAGCCTTGGCTGCTTTCTTCTCCTTCAGATATCGAGGACAGTTCTTCTTCCAATGTCCATCTTGGTTGCAATGAAAACACTTTTCCTTAGCAACTGGTGGACGCCTCCTCGGGGCGACAGGCGGTGGGTTAGCAGGTGCTTTCCCTTTTCCCTTGCCACCCTTCTTCTTCTTCCCCTTTGCAGAGTTAGAAGTAGAAGGTGCAGACTTCGTTCCTGAAGTCGAACCTCTATGGAACGTCCTTGAGAATGAAGCAACATTTTCCTCACCCTTCTTCCTCTCCTTAATTTTCAGTAAAGATTGGTATGTCTACAACTCATTGAGGAGAGTTGTAAGGTTATATTTCACTTTGTTAAGAATCAAATTGCTAACAAAATGCA